>NC_057794.1:268456432-268656056 GCF_018294505.1 Triticum aestivum
GGCGTTGCCTCTGGATGAACAGTAGACGGTGGAGGGGTGCCCGTGGAGGGGTGGTTGAACAGGACCCCGTGGTGTGGAGGGCTGGATGAACAGTATACGGTGGAGGGGTGGTTGAACAGTAGCCGGTGGAGTAGCGCACAGTGGAGGCTAGATGAACAGGAGCCCGTGGAGGCTACAGGAGGTCGACGGTAGCCCGTGGAGGCTGGAGGAGGTCGACGGTGGAGATGAACAGTATCCCCTGGAGTCCCGTTTTGCGGTACGCCACACCCCTCCCGATGAATAGGACCCCCGTTTCGACCATAGCGCTCCAACACAAGTCCGTTTCGTCCATTTTGAGGTACGCCACACCCCTCCCGATCAACAGGACCCCCGTTTCGACCGTAGGAGGTCCGTTTCATCCGTTTTGCGGTACGCCAGACCCCTCCCGATGAATAGGATCCCGTTTCGAACGTGGCCGGTCGAACACAAGGCCGTTTCCTCCATTTTGCGGTACGCCATGCCTCGTTTCCATCACATGTTCTGTCCAAGACCTCCCGATGAACACGACCACGCATTCCGTTCCGACCCAGCCGGTTGGCTCCCACACGTTCCATTGCCTCCCGATGAACACGACGCATTTTGTTGCCTCCCGATGAACACAACACATTTCATTTCCTCCCCATGAACACGACGCATTCCGTTGCCTCCCCAAGAACACGACGACGACGTTGTTTCTCCGTTCGGAACTAGCCATGTACACGAGCCCTGTCCGTACGTATGCGTGAGTAGGCGTTCGAGACCCCGCCCGTATGTACACATATGTGGCCGTATTTTCTTTCTTGCACCCTGGCCGCTGTACGTACGTGTACATGCTACGTGCACGCCTCTACTACAACACGTATGCGCCTCTACTACGACACATGCGCGCATCTACATCCACCAGTATATATGTACGTACACGTTCACGACCAGAATGACAACGCTACGTACGCTTAGACCAGGTGGGTCCCGACTGTCAGGCACTTACTTGCGTGCGAAGATGTAGCTGGTGGGTCCTAGCAGTCAGGGGGCGAATCGTTTTTTTGCCCGGACGCACTTCCTTGCGTGCGAAGATGTAGCTGGTGGGTCCCAGCAGTCAGGGGGGCGAATCGTTTTTTTTGCCCGGACGCACTTCCTTGCGTGCGAAGATGTAGCTGGTGGGTCCCAGCAGTCCGGGGGAAATGTTTTTTTCACGAAATACGGTGGCCCATCCGGTGGGTCCCCGCTGCCAGTTGGAGGAATCATTATTTTGCGTGTAATAAGGAGGCACTTCCTTGCTGTGGCCGTGGACCCAACTGTCAGCCTCTCCACGTATAGTCCATGTCCGATGGAAGTCATTCCTTGACCACGTTGACCACGCCGTGCCGAGAGCACCAATGCGGTGGAAAACGGCGAGGACTAGGAAGGGGACGACTCGGAGCCGGGGAAGACGCAACAGTGGATGCCCACGTGAAGAGGTGTACGAGGGTTCACTGGTTCGGCTGCGGTGTGAGGCTGCTGTCGCCGCAGAATAACAGGGGGTGTCAGTGTCAAAATTGGCGGATCTCGGGTAGGGGGTCCCGAACTGTGCGTCTAGGCCGGATGGTAACAGGAAGCACGGGACACGAAGTTTTACCCAGGTTCGGGCCCTCTTGATGGAGGTAAAACCCTACGTCCTGCTTGATTAATACTGATGATATGGGTATTACAAGAGTTGATCTACCACGAGATCAGAGAGGCTAAACCCTAGAAGCTAGCCTATGGTATGATTGTTGATGTGTATGTTGTCCTCCGGACTAAAACCCTCCGGTTTATATAGACACCAGAGAGGGTTAGGGTTACATAAAGTCGGTTACAATGGTAGGAGACCTGAACATCCATATCTTCAAGCTTGCCTTCCACGCCAAGGAAAGTCCCCTCCGGACGCGGGATGGAGTCTTCAATCTTGTATCTTCATAGTCCAAGAGTCCGGCTGAAGGTATAGTTCGGCTATCCGAACACCCCCTAATCCAGGACTCCCTCAGTAGCCCCCGAACCAGGCTTCAATGACGATGAGTCCGGTGCGCAGATTGTCTTCGGCATTGCAAGGCGGGTTCTCCTCCAAATTCCGTGTACCTGCTTGAATAAAGTCCGGTTTCTTGTAGATGTTGCGCTCCTTGGCTTCTACGCCCAATAATGGCCGTTTTCCATGTATCAAACGAATATGAAAAGTCTGAGTGTTTTTACGTTCACACCCCTAGCCGTGTAAATGAGTTTCCCTTTTTAAGGGGACGAGGATTTAGATCCAATCCACACCTTCTCCCCTCCACGAGTGTTCATCAGAGCGCATCCGACAAAGGTCCATTCCACCATGGCCAGCCGCCGCAACTCCTCCTCTCGCCCTTCTAGCCCTAAGCCTGGATATTGGGAGAGATGTTCTACTCCGCATAGAGAGCTAGTGACGCTTCAGACCAAGGGATTTCTCCCCCCGGCCTATATGGTCCTGGTCCGAGCCGGTCTTGCCTTCTACAACGGCGGAGAGCAAGCAGAGAATGCCCCTAATCCATCCAAAGGAGAGCGGGTGTGCCTTGTTCCTTACTTAATAAGGGGGCTCGGATTTCCCATCCACCCGTTTCTCCGGGGGCTGCTGGAGTTCTACGCCCTCTAGCTACATCATCTCACGCCTGCCTCAGTATTGCGTATCGCGGGCTTTGTAGCCCTCTACGAGCTATTCTTGGGTATTGAAGCTCATTTCGGACTGTGGAAGGAGCTATTTGCCTCGTGCCCCGTTCCAAGAAAGGGCCAATGTATCAAGTGGGCGGAGCCGAAGTATGGCGCATCGTCGGGACCGGATATCTGTCCGGAACCCCAAAGAAGGCGTCCGAAGACCGGCCCTCGGAATGGTTCTATATAGAAGACGTCCCGCTGCCGGATCCTGTCCGGATCGGCCTCCCAGAGTTCGATAGTGCTCCTTTAAAGAAGCGCCTAAGCTGGCGTCCACGGAGCCCTCAAAGGGAAAGTGACAGGGACATCGTTTATCTCATGGGCTGAATAAGATTGTTGGCCCATTCTGGACTAACCATGATCGGAGTTATGGCCGAATGCATCATGCGGGGGGTGCAACCGCTTCAGTACAGAAGCCACCCCATGTGGGATTTCAACGGGGAGGACGACGCCACCCACTACGGCCTTAAAGGGCCAGATTTAGTTGGCGCTCTATTAAAGATCTTGTCCACTTTGTACAAGGGAGAAGAGGAGGAATTTCTCCGCGTCAACCCACAGGGTGGATTCTCTATGCACAATCCCCCAAGCTGGGTAAGTGGTCGCATTTACTTGCTCATCCGTTTAGTGTTCCCATTGTTAAATACTTAGTCTGATGACTTCAACGCAGGAACTGCGCCGGGCCATTAAGGACATAAGCAACCCGCCTCCACAACCCGAGGACTCAGGACGGTCTCTCGACCCGGCCTCTCAAGAGGATCCGGTCATATCTATGGAGCTGATTGATGGAGTGTTCCATCAATTGAGCGAGGACAACGCCTTGGTGGCCATTACGGCCGATTACCCAGGGCTAATCCGAACACCCCAGGTACCTGAGACCGAAGTCCCTGTACCCCGGACAGGGGTCCGTCCACGCGTGTTTAATTTCCTGATTGCAACCGAACTTTGCAGGGGATGTTTTTGAGGCAGAAGGCCGAACCTGCGGCGACAAACCAACCAGGGGCCGCAGGGCCCCATGGGCAGAAAAGAGGTGCAGTCCGGACCGAGGCATCAGCGCGAAGGTATGGCGCGCCCCTTTATCCCAGTTGTTATACCTTCGAGGCACATTTGACACTCGTGCCCTTTTCAGGACAAAGAGACCTCGCCGGACTATAGCCAGAGAGGCTGCTAATCGCGCCTCCACTAGCTAGGCTCCAAAGCCTGGTCCAGGGGCAGAAGCGAACGCAAGGCGTGTGCCAGACGTTCCTCCGACGGAGGATGCGGACGGGTTATCTGCCACCAACTCAGAGGTGGAAAGTGCCATGAACCACAGGCGTCGCCGGACAATTCTTCGCGACGCTTGCTTCTCCCAAGAGGCATTAGATGCCTTCAATTCGGGAGATGCGCACCACCGTGCCGCTCAAAATGGTCTAGCCAGAGCCACGGAGCAATATGTAAAAGACATACGGGTAAGAAATTTTTGGTAAATACATATGTAGCAGTAGCCCCCGAGACTGAAAACAGTTAGAATAACTGGTTTAAGGATCATTTGAATGCAGGTTCTTACAGAAAAGAATTCCCTACTGACCCAGGAGCTGGAAGAGTGCAAAGCCCAACTGGAGGCCGCACTAGCCGCGGCAGGGGAGCCTAAGGAGACCCCCTCTGGTAATATACATTTCAAAAGATAAGTATGTGGCGAAGCACGTCTTTTGTGCGAATCTGACAAATAAAATTGCAGATGGCGCCGGATTGAATCTGGAAAGGAAACACCTTGAACACCAACTAAGGGCTGGTGAGAGAGTGCTGTTAAAGGTGATGGGGGAGAAGAACGTTCTCCAAGATGCCAACACCCGGCTGGGCGTCGAGTTAAAAGATGTTCGTGCCCAGCTGTCAGACTCCGTGAAGGAGAATCAGCGGCTTTAGCGCGGCATATTTAGTAAGTGCTTGAACGAACCATTTAAAAGAAAGTTCGATGGTGCCGTTGATTAACAGAGCAATATCCATAGGTATATTAACAGGTCGTCCTGCAGAGGAGATGCCCGGTTCTACGGGTGACCTTCTTCCCGAGCTCTTGCAATTGCTCGATTGAGTTCGGCAGGCGATGCGAGGCGTCACCCAGGTCCTGTGGCCATCTGTCTCCACACCCGAAGGTCTTGGAGAGCTTGCGGAGAAGCTGAGGGGAGCACGGCGGTGCTTCCAGTTGTGGAAGATATCAGCCTGCTGTCAAGGCGCTAGGGAGGCCTGGGCTATGGTGAAGATGCGGTATTCACAGGCCGACCCCAACCATATGGCCGAGGTTGGTCCTGTAGGGCCCGATGGGAAGGAGATCCCTGTGAGCTTAGTATACGGCCAAGTAGAGTTGGTCGCAAAGTATTCCCAGCAGGACTGTAAATTAGACAGCCTGTTAGATGGTATTGAAGAGGAGTACAATCAGTCAAAATGACTATGTAATTTAATTGACATTTATAATGCCTTCTAGCCGGATTGTAGATCATTTGTCATGGCCGACCTTGTCGCTTCAACCTCGGGACCTGACGGTCCGGAGTGTGTCCGAATTCCCGTGCGGTTATATAGGAACCGGGGAATGCGTGGAGACCAGGCGTAGGGGTCATTATGGCGTGAACAGATAAGTGCCCGACTAGTTATGTTATATTACATGGTTAGTAAGAAACATCTTCCAGGGAGAATAGTTCCGTTAGGGGTTCCTTTCCCTGGGAGGCATGCCCTAAAGTGCATGTCCATGCTGCGAAGAGAAACGCAGGAAAAACATCTGGGGGCACGTGGAAAAAATAAAAAAGATCGTATTTAGTTCACCGACCGAATATTCCCTTAAGAACGCTAGCTTTCGGCTTCACCCAGTCTGAGGTACACGTCCGGCTGACCCGGCAGTAACAATCGCAGATGTGCTCCCTTTACCGCCTAGCCGAACAATCGGGAACGTAGGGGTAAGCACAGGAGCCAGGCAAACCAGCTTGGCCAAAACTTAAGTCATATCGATGCATATGGTGGTGAATAAAAGGTACACGCAGAAGTTTGACACATGTGTTGGGCGTGAAGCCCGTAGAAATAAGCTTCTGTTGAAAGAAGCCCCCAGGTTTGCTGAGCGCGGATAGCGCGTCACTTTGTGAGCCTCTAAAGCCTATAAGAGGGAAAGAGAGAGAGAGAAGGAGAGAAATGTAAGACAGAAGGTATATATAAAAAATGGACAGAGTAAGGAGACGAACACAGGATCCGGCGCTAGGCATAGAATCTTCGGAGGCGGGCTGCGTTCCATGGGTTCGGCTCGAGTCGGTTATCCGATGCACTTCGCAGGCCGTACGCACCACCAGTCAGGACTTGGTCGATGATGAAGGGACCTTCCCACTTGGGCTTGAGTTTGTCCTTTTTCTTGTCCGGCAGGCGTAGAACTAATTCGCCAACATTGTAATTTTTGGCCCGTACTTCTCTGCTTTGGTATCTTCAAGCCTGCTGTTGATAAAATGCGGAACGGGCTTTTGCCACATCACGCTCCTCCTCTAATGCGTCCAAACTGTCCTGCCGATCGAGCTCGGCTTCTCTTTCTTCGTACATGCGCACTCGAGGTGAGTCATGAATTATGTCGCAAGGCAAAACTGCCTCTGTGCCGTACACCATGAAGAATGGTGTATATCCGGTGGTGCGATTTGGTGTGGTCCGCAGCCCCCAAAGTACGGAGTCGAGCTCCTCTACCCAGTGTGTGTTAGATTCCTTGAGGGATCGTACTAATCTGGGTTTAATGCCGCTCATGATAAGACCGTTTGCACGTTCGACCTGGGCGTTAGTCTGTGGGTGATAGACAAAAGCGTAATTGAGCTTGATGCCCAAGTTTTTGCACCAGACACTACAAGAAATATGTCAACTTATGACCTTCTATCAGTGACCCTCAAAGAATTGGTCATAAATTTATGACCATTTTAGACCAATTGGTCAAAAGCTGTCTGGGGGGCTCTAAACCCTAAACCATAACGACCATTTTGGTCAGAAAGGTCATAATTTCATTAGAGGAAATGGTCATAAAGCAAACAGCGCTAGTCCGCTGCCTTATTTCTAGTTGTTAACGACCAATATAGATGGTCATAGCCTTGTAAATTGTGGTGGGTTGCTATGACTAGGCGCCACCTCATCAGTTTTGCCTATGTGTCACGTCCATGTGGCAGTTTTTGCCCTAGGTTGTGAAGCAACCTATATTTCTGTCATTCCCAAAATTCCCCAAAAAATCTCATAAATTATTTGGGTCGTATCTTTGTCAAATATGTAAGAACCTTCCTTGCCTAGTTCAAAAATAATTCAACAATATTCATTTTCCTATTCTGTTCACAACAACAGTTTGTGAAGGAAGTACCACTTTGACATGTCCAAATAGTATCCATTTTCTACAGTGCTTTCCTATGCCCAAATAACCATCCTCCACCAAATGCCAGCTCAATCCATTCATTATTTTGAGCCGAGCTTCAACATTCGTATTTATGTCCAGTGTGGTAGTTTGCAAAGCAAGTACCACCTAGACTCCTCCTTTTGAGCTGAAAATTTGTGAAGACGGTCATCTTAGTAAATGATCATACTCACCCAAAACACACGCCCATTAGCCATGTACATTTCCTATACCGCTAATCAAACACTTGGCTGCTAATTCATGTTTGAGCATCGTGAGAATCTTATGTTGTAATTTTCTTCCTAGCACCTACCTGGGGAGTGCCCAGCCCACTAGACATGCCTAGGCCACCCAGAACACATGGCAACGCCACGGTCACGCGGTGGGCATGCTAGTTTACGCACTCTAGAGTTGGAGCCCTCGGCCACCGTCCAAACCTCGACGTATCGCCACCAAACCATGTATTTATGATTAAATAGGTATTTATGTAACTAGAAATGATTTTTGGAAAAAATAAATAGCAAACTGTGAGGCGGCTGCAGTTCAAATTTGACCCGTTTCCTACTGAATCGGTGGGAATTTGTCTTTTTCACGAGAGGTGGATCAAAACTTTTGAAACCCAACCATTTTGTCAATTGTGCATTATATATGGCCTAGTATTTTATAAAATTGATTAGGTCCAATTTTGCAACAAATATATGGTAGGTCCTTCACAAAAAAACTCATTTTGGGCACTCGAAAAAATGGAAAATGAATTTTTCATGCAAAGAAAATGAAAACTTCCTTAGGCAACATTGTTTGTCATCCGAAGTATGCCATGAATGTGGCCATAAGATTGATCATTTGGCTTGATAGCCATGAATCTTCACGCATGATAGCTCATTTCTGAGAACACTTTCTAAAAATAATTTCCGTATTACAACTTTATTATTTTTCCTGGAAACTTGGTCACGTATAATGACACAATGCAAAGGTTCCCCAATTTTTTGATTTTTTTTGAATTTTTTATGCCCATTTCAAAATGCGGTCAAAACGGCGGGAATGACTGTTCCTAGCTAGTGGTTGAATCTTGGAATTTTTTTGGTGTTTCTATGATTAAATAGATACTTATGTACCTAGAAATGATTTTTGGAAAAAATAAAGAGCAAACTACGAGGTAGCTACAGTTCAAATTTGACCCGCTTCTAGCTGAATCGGCGGGAATTTGTCTTTTTCACTAGAGGTGGATAAAAACTTTTTACACCCAACCATTTGGTCAATTGTGCATTAAATATGGCCTAGTATTTTAGAAAAATGATTTGGTACAATTTTGCAACAATTATTTGGTAGGTCCTTCACAAAAAAACCTCCTTTTGGGCACTTGAAAAATGGAAAATGGTTTTTTCGTCCAAAGAAAATGAAAAATTCCTTAGGCAACATTGTTTGCCATTCCAATATGCACCCTTGTGCACAATGTGATATCATTTGAACAAACTATGCCATGGATGTGGCCATAAGATTGATCATTTGGCTTGAAAGCCATTGATCTCCATAGGTGATAGCTCGTTTCTGAGAACACTTTTTTAAAATAATTGCCGTATTACAAGTTTGTTATTTTTCCTAGAAACTTGGTCACATATAATGACACAATGCAAAGGTTTCCCAATTTTTTTGATTATTTTGAATTTTTTATGCCTGTTTCAAAATGCGGTCATAACGACGGGAATGACCGTTCCTAGCTAGTGGTTGAATCTTGGAATATTTTTGGTGTTTCTATGATTAAATAGATACTTATGTACCTAGAAATGATTTTTGGAAAAAATAAAGAGCAAACTACGAGGTAGCTACAGTTCAAATTTGACCCGCTTCGAACTGAATCGGCGGGAATTTGTCTTTTTCACCAGAGGTGGATAAAAACTTTTTACACCCAACCATTTTGTCAATTGTGCATTAAATATGGCCTAGTATTTTAGAAAAATGATTTGGTCCAATTTTGCAACAATTATTTGGTAGGTCCTTCACAAAAAAACCTCCTTTTGGGCACTCGAAAAATGGAAAATGGTTTTTTCGTCCAAAGAAAATGGAAACTTCCTTAGGCAACATTGTTTGCCATTCCAATATGCACCCTTGTGCACAATATGAGATCATTTGAACAAACTATGCCATGGATGTGGCCATAAGATTGATCATTTGGCTTGAAAGCCATTGATCTCCACACGTGATAGCTCGTTTCTGAGAATACTTTTTTAAAATAATTGCCGTATTACAAGTTTGTTATTTTTCCTGCAAACTTGGTCACATATAATGACACAATGCAAAGGTTTCCCAATTTATTGATTATTTCTGTACATCTAGTGTGATTTTTCCTGTACAGCGCGCTTCCCGACTGGGGATTATTCCTCTAAAGGTTGTGCTGCTTCACGTGATGCGGTTCCAGTCTATATCCATTTTTTGAAGAGTTTCCTCATAAATGAGGTTCAGTCCACTGCCGCCGTCCATGAGTACCTTGGTGAGACGAAAGCCATCCACTATTGGACTGAGGACCAATGCGGCTGGTGCTCGGGCTGTTCGGAATTTAGGTTCATCACTGGCGTTGAAGGTAATGACCGTGTCACTCCATGGCTTTATTGTTGCTACTTGGTTGACTTCGGCAAGGCTGCGGAGTGTCCTTTTTCGCATTTTATTTGATGCGAAGGTCTCGAAGACTGTTAATACCGTATTGGTGTCTCTGGGGTGGCTTTCTATGGCCTCCGGGATTAGGAGGTTTTCACCAATTTTGGCCACCTGCCGGAGTATCCAACATGCTCTAAGGCTGTGAGTTCGTGTGGCGTCCTCTGTACTATGAATTTTACAGGGTCCATTAAGCCATCCTTCCAGTACGGTTCCATGCCCTATAGAGGGTTTTTGCCTTTTGGTGTTTGACCCGGGTGTCTGGCGATGATGCACCCTTTTATTTCGGACTGGGCTTGCATTAAGGGCCGGATTGTCCCAAAATTTTGTTTCGGTTTTCCGGGCGCTTTCCATCGCATAGTACTTTCGTACTATGGACGCTAAGTCAATGAAGCGTGTGATATCACGGCGACTTATGGCGTTGAGTATTCCCTTGTCCGTGCAATTATTGCAGAAGGATGAAATTGCGTCTTGCTCGTGGTAGCCCTTTATCCTGTGCATAACCAGGAGGAATCTGGCCCAGTAATGATGTACTTTTTCTTTGGGCTCTTGCCTGATTTGGGATAGATCGCTAATGTTCGGGTGGGTGGGTGGAATTGAATCCGAAGCCTTACCCCTTCTGAGGCTCAGAGGCCGAGGAATTTCTAAACTCAAAAGTTTGGATTCCTGGATGTCGTCTAATGAATCCAGTCCGTCGCCTGATTCTCGGTTCAGGTCTTGAGTGATATCCTCCCCTCCACGGACATCCGGCTTGGAGGGATCGGGAATCCGGACGTAGTGAGTCATTAGGATAGATGAAGGGTCGCCGCACTGTCCCTCTACCACGGCAACGTGATGGGTGGCTTGGGGAGAGTTAATCTCTCTCAGATCTGTTTTAGGCCCAATCTGGTCGTAATCCGAGCGACTCCCAGGGCGGCGAAGCGATCCAAGAGCTCGTTTATGGAGGAAAGCTCTATTGGATTTAACTACTCGGCAAGTTCCGAGTTGACATAAAGATTGTTTTCGATGGCTCGAGAGGTCATCGTCGGCTCAGTAGCCGAACAGGTGGTCATAAGAAAGCCACCTAGCCAGAGGGTTTGGCCGACAGCCAAAGCTCCCTTAGCAACGGTGCCGTCTTTAAAGACGGGGCGAGGCATCCTTCCTGATGGCGACGACACAGAGGAACTCTCAATGAAAGCACCAATGTCGGTGTCAAAAACGGCGGATCTCGGGTAGGGGGTCCCGAACTGTGCGTCTAGGCCGGATGGTAACAGGAGGCAAGGGACATGAAGTTTTACCCAGGTTCGGGCCCTCTCGATGGAGGTAAAACCCTACGTCCTTCTTGATTAATATTGATGATATGGGTAGTACAAGAGTAGATCTACCATCAGATCGGAGAGGCTAAACCCTAGAAGCTAGCCTATGGTATGATTGTTGTTGTCCTACGGACTAAACCCTCCATTTATATAGACACCGGAGGGGCTAGGGTTACACAGAGTCAGTTACAAGGGAGGAGATCTACATATCCGAACGGCCAAGCTTGCCTTCCACGCAAAGGAGAGTCCCACCCGGACACGGGACAAAGTCTTCAATCTTGTATCTTCATAGTCCAACAGTCCGGCCAAAGGATATAGTCCGGCTGTCCGAGGACCCCCTAATCCAGGGCTCCCTCAATAGCCCCTGAACCAGGCTTCAATGACCATGAGTCCGGCGCGCAGATTGTCTTCGGCATTGCAAGGCGGGTTCCTCCTCCGAATACTCCATAGAAGATTTTGAACACAAGGATAGTGTACGGCTCTGCAAAACAAATTCCACATACCAGAGTAAAACCCTACGTCAAGCTTTACCCAGGTTCGGGCCCTCTCGATGGAGGTAAAACCCTACGTCATGCTTGATTAATATTGATGATATGGGTATTACAAGAGTTGATCTACCACGAGATCAGAGAGGCTAAACCCTAGAAGCTAGCCTATGGTATGATTGTTGATGTGTATGTTGTCCTCCGGACTAAAACCCTCCGGTTTATATAGACACCGGAGAGGGTTAGTGTTACATAAAGTCGGTTACAATGTTAGGAGACCTGAACATCCGTATCTTCAAGCTTGCCTTCCATGCCAAGGAAAGTCCCCTCCGGACGCGGGACGGAGTCTTCAATCTTGTATCTTCATAGTACAGGAGTCCGGCTGAAGGTATAGTTCGGCTATCCGAACACCCCCTAATCCAGGACTCCCTCCGGGGGTGTGGGTGAGTAGAGGGATGGCCTGGCCAGCGGTGGGAGTAGTAGGGGGCGGTGAGGCCTCCGCGGCATCACAGCCGGCCACAGGAGGTAGGAGCACGCAGCACGACCGACGCTGGTTTGGGCGGCTGGAGCAAGAAGACCAGAGGTTGAAGAAGCACTACGGCCGTTGGATGAACATCGTCTGGTAACAGGAGCTAGAATCATTCATATTGACTAAGTTGACAAAGCCCTCCGTCCCCGTCAACTTGGTAGGCCCACAAGTCAGCCTCCCACTATGCTGGGTTCCAGCTGGCAGGGGGAATATTCATTTTTTTGTGCGTAATAAGGAGGCACTTCCTTGTGTGCGAAGATAGCTGGTGGGTCTGACATGTCAGCGGGGGGCACGTTAGTTTCACGAAATATATAGGCCCTGGTGGGTCCTAGATGTCAGGTGGAGGAATCATTATTTTGCGCTTAATAAGGAGGCATTTCCTTGTGTGCAGCCGTGGACCCAGCTGTCAGCCTCTCCACGCACAGTCTACTTCCGATGGTGTCGTTCGTTGACCATGTTGACCATGCCACGCCGAGCGCATCCAAGGTGGTGGACGACGGCAAGGCACCGGACAGCAACGAGCCGGAGATGGGAAGACGCGGGAGTAGAGTCGCAGACGGAGAGGTGTACGAGGGTTAACTGGTTCTAGTGCGGTGTGGTTCGGCAGTCGGTGGAGAAGAACAGGAGGTGTGGATGGGTGGAGGGATGGCCTAGCCAACGGTGGAGTAGCGCTTCGTAGCGAAGCGTGCTAAGCAGAGCTGCTAGCAGTAGGAGGCGGGAGGTGGTCCCGGCGGGGCTAGAGGAAGAAGACGAGAGATTGAAGATGGATGCCGGTCGTTGGATGTAAATCCAACGGCTAACATGTCAGAATCATTTGTTGACTAAATTGACAATGACTTGAGTTGGCTTCGACCTATTGGCCCATATTTTAGCCTCCAAAAATGTGGCACGTATTCAACCCACATTTCAGAATTTGTAGTCTTTTTTTTTGCACGGCAGAATTTACAGTCAATTTGATCTTTTCTTGAATTACAGCCATTAGCTGGGCTGGGTGAACAAATAATGTAGCGTTCATGCGACCCATTTATTTTATTTCCTAAAAAATTACAGGCCATTTGCACTTTCTCGAAATACACGATTTTGCTGTGCTGATTCTAATTATAATGTTGGGTTGGGCCAGCAATGTTATCAAAAAATAAAAAGGGGTTGAGCATTTTGTTACAAATATATTTAAATAATAAGTGATATTATTACATTCGTCCTTAAATCTTACCATGCTTTTGTACACAATCACTAGGATTTTCATGCCAAAACAATCCAGGATTTTATTTGTTAATAAATTATTTTTATAAGTTAATAATATGTGGGATATTGTTTTCTTACATATGTAAGTATCTGTTAAATATATGATGACAATAAAAATAATATATAATAACATATAAAATAATTTAAATATATATAATATAGTTAGAAGGGAAACATAAGTTGGACCTGGCGTTCCTATTCTTATATAGAAAAATAGAACAGACCTCTGCGTTTTCTTCAACAAAATACATAAATTGGGCTGCCAAAAATAAAACCTCGGATGGGAGGTCCATAGGCCGGTCGATACATGACGGCCCTAAGAAAATACAAACAGGCCTATGGACCTCCCATCCGAGGTCGTGGGCTATGCATGTTAAAAATGAAAGCCTAGAGAGGGAAGCCCAAAACCACGTCCAACACTTGCCAAAACTTCGTCCCTCGTTTTCTCTGTGTTTCTCACACTCGACATTGTGTGGGCATTTTGACTGTGCATCATATGAAGATGTGCTATGCATGAATGTTGATCAGCATGATGTTAACTGTCTGGTAGTTCCATTTTCGACCATGAATAAAACTTCCAACATGATGTTAACCCTGTTTGAAAAGGACGTGTTACTATAAATGCTCTGCCTCTGAAAGTTGCAGTTTCTTATCTGAAACTGAACTTGCAGTTTCTTATCTGGAACTGAAACTTGCAGTTTCTTCTCTGAGAATCACATTGTCTGCACTTTTATACTCCTATGAAACTACATTTTTTTAAGTGCTAAAAATAGATCTCTAGAATTCATAAAATACTTCATATGCTCAATACTGCAAATCTGAAATTCAAAAGACATTCATATCTGAAAGTACTCTCAAAATACACAACACAAAACACAATTCACAACCTGCAAATACTGACAACCCTAAGCTCCTCCTGACAATTCACAACATGCCCGACTATTGGGCTGGGGGGTGGGGGCAGCCCCCTCCTATTCCTCGGCGGCAGACAACTGCCCCGTGAGACGATGTGAACGGCGAGGGAGACGATGGCGGGGAAGCGTCATCGGGCCAACTACTTTTCTCCTCTTGCAGTTGGGTTCGGTTGACGAAGACTCCACCGGCTCGCTCTGGCTGGACACCCTCACAAATGGCACCCTGTAGATGCTCGATCCTTCAATCTCGGGTGGATGCTCCATCTGGGATCGATACTCCCAGCACCGCTCCCTCACGATCGGATTCGGTGAATTTGTTTGCTCCATGGCCCAGAGGAGCAGCTCTATGTACTCCGGCGCAACTCCCTCCGGGAGTATCGCTGCCTTTTCGCTCTGTTGCAGATATTTGGCCATGAATGTCACCGTCGCCGCTAGTTGGTCCTTGTTGTCAAACCAAGACTGTATCTCCAACATCCTAGCTAGCTTCACAGGGTCGCCGTCTGCGATCCTCACGTATTGGTTGTACTCCTCCATCGATCTACTTCTCCACAGCACCTTCACTCACCGACGGTGGTTTTTGAATGGAAGAGGAGAGGAGCAGCGCTAGTTTTGGATTAGAACGGTAGAGGAGCGACGCTGGTTTTGGACTAGAACAGGAGAGGTGGGGCGGTGGTTTTGAAATGGAAGAGGAGAGGAGCGGTGCTGCATTTAGATTGGAATAGGAGAGGAGCAGCGGTGGTTTAAGAGGAGAAGAGCAGAAGAGCGGCGCTGGTCTTGGAAGTATTTTTTGTTGTTTTGCGTATTTTGGGTCAAAGTTTGACCACGTACTGTATTTGACAAGCAAAATGTGAATGCATGTCACCAAAAATTGTATCGTTTGGTTCGTATCTGAATGTACTTTGAAATTATATTATTTTTGCAACGTATAACATATATTTTATGTGCGAAAATAAAGGTCAATTATAACCCAGAATAAAAGGGAGACTAGTTAATGTGGGGTCGCTTTCTTAATTGAAGGGTAAATTGATTTTGATTTTGATCCAGTCAAAGCACGCCGGCCCTCTCGTCCAATCCTAAATCGCTGCCGCACGCTCCTCTCCCTCTTCTCCATTGCAAAACCACCTCCTCTCCTCTCCATCATCTCCATTCCAAAAACACCGTCTCGCCTCTCCCTCTTCTCTATTGCAAGACCACCGTCTCTCCTCCCATCTTCCAAAGCTAGCACCGGACCACTCAGAAGGACATCTATGGAGAGGATGCAGCAGCGAATTAGGAAGATCGCCGGCGGCGACCAGGCAAAGTTAGCCAGGTTGAAGGAGATCCTTAGTTGGTTTGACAATGAGTGGGAGATTTCGAGGATGGTGCGGGCCATGTGGCAATGTATGCGAAAGAGCGAGACAGCGGCGATGAGGGCGGCGATGTACATATACTCCTCGGCGGCAGTCACACCACAGTCCTCCGAGTTCATCGAGTATCTCCTCTGGGCGATGGAGCAGACAGATTCGCCCGAGGCGACAGTCGGGCGGAGGTGGTGGGCATACAGGTCGAAGGTCGAGCACCCAGAGGATAACGAATCGATCGAGTATGGTGTGCCGTTCATGAGGTTGTAGAGCCAGCCGGAGCCACAGGAGTATTCGTTCTCCCACCGCAAGAGGAGGCCAGATGGCGTGACGTCGCTTCCCCGCCGTTCTCCACGGTTCCCTTGACGCTCGCCTCGTTTCAATGCCGGCGGTAGGGTTTAAGGTAAGCTTCGCACTAACCTAATCTTCCACCTGCTCATGCTTACAATTATTGTGACAGCTAATGAATATCATGCTTACAATCAGTCTGCGAGTACTACGCCAATCACCCTAAAATAGCTCTGGACCTTTGGGTCAAAGTTGTGACACAGTGTACAAATAAAGAAAAACAGATTGGTGCTTCTTTCAGAAAAGAGTACTCCCTAGAAAACTGCCAATATAAGCTACTATTATTTTGCTAGATGATCTGCTGTCGAGAAAGATCCGTCCACAGAGAGCGCCACACATCCCACTGGTGGTGGTGGATGCCAATGCGTGCATGCAGCATGGTTGGTGTCGGTAATTTTTTACTTGGCACACCTCGCACTCTGCATATATGCCGGTTCCATACGTACATTTGTGCAGTTCCACCAAAATGCAGCTGAATAACCCTGTTTGTGCAGATAATGAAAAGGCATGATTACATTATAGTGGCACTAGTTGATGAAACACACAAAATAAATAGAACAAAATATTGCAATAGTATCATAGTATGCCATGCTGCGAGGGCGAGGTGGGCCCTGCGACGCCTCATACGGTATGCCTCATACTGGACATCGTCCCAAGTCTCCCAGATACACCTTCTGCCAGTGATGAACATCAGTATACAGCGGTAGTACAAGGAGGCGCCTTGAGACATTCAAATCTCTATTTTTGTACATATCAACTAAAATTAAGCACCCCAGTTTATCAGTGACACTAGGGTTGAGAAGGTGGCAAATGAGGTGTACCGTGCGTCGCAAGGATGGAAGCCGGGGGTGCTTAGACTGGGATGCTGAAGCTGACTCTTTCAATCACCAACATGGATGATTCAATTCATGGGACCTTTTCGTGCAGTTCACCTAAAATGAAGCAATATCCCTTGATCTAGCAGCTTCTTATTCAATTTTACCAGTGGACCAGGACAGTTGCATTTCGAACAAAAAGAACCAACTTATCTTAATGGGAAATTTTAGCAGGACATGTAAAGAAGTGCCATTGATTCATATTACTGGAGGCTTTACATTGAAAACAACATTGGTTTAACGTGTCCTTACTTTTAACAGTGCGACTGCTACATTTTACCAGTGGCATTACATAAGAGTGGCTCGGGGCAACAAACATCAGAAGAGGATATCTGGGTTGGTCCCATTTTTGTTCGGTATAGCCACCTTATACTGTGTGAGGCTAGCAAATCTAGTGCCGGACTTACTCTGTCGACTTGTCCCCCAGTCTCCACTTTCTTTCCTTTTTCAACCAATAGATTGGGTTTATATTGAGTTTGTACTGCATTTCCCTTTATTTCCCTATTAGACCTAGAGACCAGTTGGATAGCCAGTCTCTGCTACTTTTCGCCCCCATTATTTCCTCTTTCGACCAAGTCCTAGATTCAGGTAACAAATCCTCCCCACCCCCACCCCCTTTCTTCCTTGATTGAACCAAGTAGTACTAGATTCGAGTGCATGAACTAGTTTTACCTCTTAAACGTAAAAAATTAGGTGGTTTTCGAACAGCCGATTGATCCTATATACGAGGGGGCCTGAGAAATAGTAAAAGATACAAATGCAGTGACGTCAGGAGCTCGGCATGTAGAGTAAGGCCGGTTTCGAAGGAAGTTATACCTGATGGTCGCCGGGATGTCGCTAGGTGGGCGGTGGGAGGCTGGATCTGCCCACACTACGGTAGCAAGGAAGAAGGGGTCGAAGGCCCTCCCTCGCCAGCGGTGCTTGGGATAGAACGACAAGGCAGGCTGATCAGGACGCGCCCAGCAGTGGGTAAGAGCCGTCGCCGAGGACGACCGCGTGAACGTTGCATCTTCTCACCTTCCCCGGTGGAGAGGACCCGGCTGGATCTGTGACCAGCGGTGAGCAGAGAGAGAGAGAGTGTGGCCACCGCTGTCGTGTTTAGATCTGGAGAGGCCGAGACAGTGTGAAGAGAGCAACACTAGCAAGCCAGTGCGGAGGCTCCTGCCTATATAATGGAGTAGTACTAGTTTTCTTTTGTCTACCGGAGCCGGCTTGCCCTCGTCAATGACTGTCGAGAAGTCTTCATGCACATGGCCCGGAGGATCAGTTGTCGTCATTTTGATCTGAAGCATTGGATTATAACATATAACACGAAAAAATGCCACATGACAAGAAATCATAACCTCACTGCCCAAAGGAGACAACATGAATCCCGACGGACAAACTAGACGAGGAACAAAGCTCAAATTAAAGATAAACTCATAGAAAAGGTGTCCATCGATAGATGTCCTAATTAACATAGCCGACTTGATCTAGATGGCAGCCGAGTAGTCACTGTTCGTGCATGTGCCCCCAATGACTAGCCCAACTCAGTTATCGCTGTTTAACCCTCGTAGTGATCTGAAGCACATGACACCTAATTTTGCGAGATGACAAGAAACCTTTTTTTAGATTTCTCACCACAACTACAGTCATGTACAACACAGCCTGCACGATATGTAGACGATAGCCAATCCAGGCGTGTCTGCTGGAGTCTGTTCACATGCATGGATGGACTGATCTTCCGTGTCTTGCAGGGATCGTCCAGGCACCAACGTAGTACAACACTTCTCTAGTACTATCACTCGTCTCCCTCTTCTATTAAGTCACCGACTTGTGGGGCTGGGGAGTGTGCCTATGGTCGGTTCTCAATTGCCATCCCACATCTGTGTGCAAACGCAATATGATGTGCGTTCAATTCGGAGAGCAGCATGCCAGACCGACCCACCGACCATCTGGGGTGCGACGCGAACGCGATGGGTGTGCTGTATACTCCGTACATGTGTACCGTCGTTTTCTAGATGCTTTGCTCCATGGCGCCCGCGCAATCCATGGATAAAAATTAGTATACTGTATACTATTTAAAAGTCGAGGGCAGGGCTTTTCCAGCGCGGTAGGCGGCGGGGAAGTTCCGCCTAGTCGGTACGACAGAGACACGAGAAGACGAGGGAGTAGGCTGCTGCAAACATAGGGCTGTGTGATTTGACAGCGAGTTACTGCTGGACAGGTGGCCCCCCATGATTTGACTTTCCATTATCATTTTAACTACGGAGCTACGACCGGCGTGAGTCTCCCGATTCCTGACCACCTCCATACAGGTGCCTCTCCCAATGCTCCACCATGTAGTAGAGGCTGGCTCTTGCATGAGAGCCCACTTATCCACTTTTTCCTTGCCTCTCTTTCCTCCACATATGCAAAAATTCCATGTAAAGCGCACTACTATACTTACTTTTACTTGCTCCTACAGGTGCTTAAGCTTTCCACATAGGCATAAAGTCTGATGTGGCAAGTTAATCAAGAAGATAGCCTAACGCACCGTGTTAAATCTCAAGGGCGTGACCGCATGAGCGACACGACGGTCGTGGTAGGCGCGACCACGATACGGGCTGCTGGCAGCCCTTGGATCTGAAATCAAACGGTCGGGTGCTAAGTTGCTGAAAATTTGCAGAATAACCCTCCAGGATAGGATATTCACCCATAGGTCTAGAATCACGCCATGCAACCATTCGATCTCAGATCCAAGGGCTCTCGGAAGCCCGTATCATGGGAGAATGGAAAGCCACTACCCTGCCGTTCGCACGCTGGCAGTTCGCTCCTACTCGTCCCCGCACGTCCTTCAATACTATGGCGGTTCGCTCCTAGTCGTCTCGTCCATTCACATTATGGCAGTTCCACTAATCCTAACCCTCCTCCCAAATCCATGGCGTCCCAAATCTCCCCGATCGGCGGTGAGTACAAGGTTAGAACCATCACCGGTGTTGAGTTTGACATCATCTACACCCGTTTTTCCGCGACGGTGAAAGGATGCCTTTCTCGCTTCAGACGCATGTTCAAAGACTCAGATGATGATTGGGTCGCTGGGCTAGATGTTGAGTACACCACAGTCCTGGGACGAGAGAAGGATCTAAAGGACGAAGAGAGGAAGAAGCCCGCTGTGATCCAGGCTTGCATGCATGACTTATGCTTGGTCTACCACATATGCCATGCCGACGTGGAGTGCCAGGATTTTAAGGACTTACTCGAGAGCAACCTAGTCAAATTCGTTACTGTAGACTTTGGTAACGACAAAGAAGTCCAGCGTTGGATAGGCCTCGTTGTAGGCTACACCTTCTACCTCAGAAGAATCGACTGGTGTCCTCTCGTCAGCCTTCAATGCTGACCCTGGCAGGAGCCATGGTTCATCCTTCGTACGGTAAACTGGAGAAACCTCCATACACGTTTCATCGTCATGCATGGCAGCAGAATGTACTAGATATAGACCACATCCACTACGCTGCAATGGATGGCTACCTTTGCTTCAATATCTACAAGGGTTGGATGAAGAGCAACAGCCAAGTGTGTGGTTCAAGCAAAGAAGTATCGGCCAAGAGGAAGAGGGACAAGGACGAAGTCGAGGACGTGGACTTGGACTCCGAGTAAGGTGGCAGTGTCTGTGCTCATGGTGGTCTAATGCAGTGTCGACCAGAATAGTTGCAAAGTTTAATTTCAGGTGTGCTTAATTTAATTTGAGGGGTGTGTTGTGCTGAGCCCCCAGCAGAACTATGTTATATTTCTTCTTGTTACTTTAACTCTTTAGTACGTACATACTAGTATTTCTTACATTTCATCTTTTAGTTGGTATAGTACTACCACTCGTTTCTTCACATTATATACGTACAATATATATGGCCAACATCATATAGCCAGCAGTTTAGTTGTCAAAGAATTTCAGGGTGCTTAGTGTTGTCAAAGAATTCCAGGATGCTTAGAGGGTGCTTGGATCCAAGGGACTTATTTTAGTCTGACTAAAAATTGTCTCTTTGAGAGGCTAAAGTTCCAAGCACCCCTAACTAAAGAGGGGCTAAAACTAGTCTTGAGACTAAATTTTATTAGTCGGGGGTACCCCTACTAAAATGTGGATTAGTCCTCTCTCTACTCATTTAACTCCTCTCCTTTAACACAAGCGAGTTCTGGATTGGAGGGTTTGGAGGATAATAAATGCTCATTAACTTGATTTTAGCCCTTTTAGTATTTGGATCCAAGCATGGGTGAGGCTAGCATGTTTTAGTCCCACTACTTTTAGTCACAGGACTAAAACGTATCCAAGCACCCTCTTAGTTTTATTTGAGGGGTGGGTTGTGCTGGACACCATTATTGTGACTAGCCTTTTTAATAGTACTATATGCATAATTTGACGACGAGCGCTCTCTATATGTAATACCTTTTTTTTAATTTCAAGTTTTGCTCCATGGCGCAATCCATCGATACTACTGCTGTACAAAAGTATACATTTTTTAAAAGGCTAGAGGGTGGGGCAGTCTAGCTTGGTCGGTTTCACGAGAGGCGAGGGCCTTTGTGATTTGACGGCTCATTACTGCTGGAAGGCGGGGCCTTGTGATTTGACTGCTCGTATAAATGCACCGACGACCTGATCGAGGAGGAGCAAAGAACCGTGTGGTATACTCAAGTTTTCCACCGGAGTAGTACTGCGACGGAGGAGCACGAAACACGGCAGCCCAGTGCCATATGGCGATAAAAATGATCTAATTTGCTAGTCATCTCATTGTTAGCATTGTTCTATTCATTACCTCAAAAAAACCATTGTTCTATCCATGCCTCGCAGAGAACGTGACATGTGCGGCGAAACACTCGAAGCAAAAGATGAAACACAGGAGCAAAAGAAGAAGGAAGATTATCACCCCAAATGATCTAATTCGCGCGGAGTCGTAACTGCTTCTTCATCACCTCCACGACCTCCATATCCTTGCGCGTCTCCTCCGCCATCTTCTTCATTCTGACCATGACGCGGGATTTCTTGACGCGAGCCTTCATCATCTGTTCCACGGCCACATTACATACCTTGACAGCAGCCCGGTGCTCAATGCGGAGCTTCTCCAACTCCTCCTTCTGTTCCATGACGAGGGCCTGCAGCATCTTCATTGAGGAACTACTATTCTCATGCAGCTTCTTCTAGCCGGCGTTCTTCTCCTTCAACAGGTCGATCTCATGGCAGAGGTTCGCCTTGTCCTCCTAAAGTCGTAGGATTTCGCCGGTCGCCTTCTTCTCCAAGGCAATGCTCTTCTTCAGCAGCATCACCAAGCCGGTGGTTAACTCCCCTAGCTGATTGAGCTCAGCGGGCATGTCGTCGAGGCTCTCCTTCAGCAACTCCATCAAGCCTTGTATGAACTCCTTCTGCTTATTGAGGGGCTTATTGAGCTGATCGGGCATGCCGTCGAGGGATAACAACTCCAGCTCCGCCCGCTCGCATGTTTGCCTCCGCGGCTAGGGCGCTCCTGGGAGCCATCGCCTGCCCATGAGAGATCTTTCGAGGTCTCTGCATGGCGGCGAGCCCTCTTTTTTTTCCGCAGCCTTGGTTGCCGCTCCCTTGTTACGAGTAGTTCTCGACCTAGAGCTCTGCTCACCGGCCATGGCAACGACGGACCAAGAAGAAGCACTTATGAGGAGGAAATGTAGAGTAATTTTCGGTTAGGTAGCTCCCCTTTTTATAACCTAAGTACTAGCACTAGTACTAATACCTGCATAGTGGGAACGTGTTCAGGTTTGGTACGTACTAGTAGGTGCGAGCAGGCTTTCGAATGTGATGGGAACAAGGTAAATATTAATTGATGGTTTTGGTTTCGAGGCCCGAAACGGCTCCTGGTGAGTTTAGCGGAACATAAATTTCAAGTACTACACTTCTCAAATGCGTAAATATTATGTTACTATCAAAAATTGGCACAAAATACGAAGGAGACCAATGGAAGTACTACTAGCAACCCACGATTTAAGTACTCACATGCACGCAGTGGAGTAATAATGTTTTTGTTCCGCCCTCACGTCCACTCAATTTGCATGCGCTGTATTAATTGGCCATCAATGAAGTGAACGACTATACACGTGTCAAATTATCACATGGGGTGGATCTTGGTACAAAATTGCGTCCGCCCGTGTACCCACGTGTGCGTACGAGGGAATGAGTGCGTGTGTGGCGTGCGTGCACATCTTCGCTTCGTGCATGTACCGCCAGTATGGCTCAGGGAGGACGAGTACATTCTTCTGGAACCAGTAGCACTTCACTGTGATCAATCCACGGAAGGAGGTCGCGACAACGCCTCCAAATGTGCCACATGGCTTCATGAACTATAAGAGAGACATTGTGTAGCCTTCCATTGGTATTCTAATTTTCATGTTTTGCACATACTCGAAGTACTAGTAAGGTACACGTGCATTGCACGCATCAGATTTTGCAACCAAATTATGAATAAATACCACACTATAGCATGTAAGCTCTGAGTCATATATGCCTGATGTAGCCCTTCGTTTAATTCTTATAGTTCATCTCATTCAAAATCAATTAGTTTTTATAAAAAAGCTAAGAACGCGGGAATAGGAAAAACATGGGATTATAGTGGAATGTCGTCTTGAATCCTACAGGATTGTACGAGTGTTTGATTGTGCATAGAAAAAACGTAGAATTCTTTCAAAGAGGTTTGAGTGGATGGGATGTTTCCTATGAAATTTAGTGCAAATGAATCATATGGAAAAATTCCTATGGTTTACAATCCTACGAATCAAACAACCAAGATAGGAAAAATTCCTAATGACCAGAATGCTCCAAAATTCCTTTGAGAATCCTTTGAATCAAAGAAGCCCTTAATCTATTTTATGATTCATGGAATTGTGCATTATAAAGCATAAAGTAAAAACAAATAATGGCAATTCAACTAGAAAAAAAGTTTGGGCAGTTATGATACGGAAGATTCTAGAACAAAAGAGAACCACTGTTGTTTTGAGGTTTGTGCATTATGCTTAAGTTCAACCATGGAGTCTGCTAGATTGTACATGTGGCAAAATCCGGTGGGGGGCTAGAAGATGGTGCGAGGGGCCGATTGGAGGGAGACTATGAAGGAATGCACAAGTGCGAGATTGATATTTAGAGAGAGGGGGCAAACACGTGCGTTGTTGCGCGCAGTGGCAGAGCCATGAAAAATAAATGATCTAGGGGGCCAAGCATTGCTAATCCTTTACGAGGAGGGTCAATTCATGAACTTAAACCATTTTTAGCAGCAATTGTCTAATGATCACATTCATATTAGCCTCGATATATAGTGATGTTAGGAGAGGAGGGGGGCAGGGCCCTTACTGCCCCCTGTCTTCGCCATTGTGCACGTGTGTGAGAGATGAAGCGGAAGGCATGGATGATGAGAGGGGATGTTGGATATATAATTAATGTGGGTGTATTAGCTATATATGTTAATCCTATATAGGGAGGTATAGATTGATTGATGTGGACGTGGGAAAGAGGGTGAGACCTCACTGGATATATCGATTGATTGGTTTGTGTGGAAAACTATGAAAGACCTAGCTATATACACACATACATAGAGGAACATAGATCGTTGCGCATGCACGTGTGAGAGATAAAGAATGCCCGATATGATGGAGAGGGGGATGTGTGTGGATGTGTGCCTTCATGGGAGACCAACCTGAAGAAAAAGATTGCATGCGTGCGATGGATAATGCCGACTGGTAGTGTGTGTGCAGGCATGCACGAGAGAAAGTTAGTGGTACAATTATAAAGAGAAGACTACTGTGTGGGTGTAAAAGAATAGGTGAGGTCATAATCAATGTAAAGTTGATTTCAAATATTTGAATAAGAGATCCTGATGTTTGAAACCCATGCATGCATGAATATAACGGAGATCTGCGCAGTGTGGTTTGGAAACGAGCATGTTGTAATGTATACACATTGAACAAGGTCAGACTGATTTGAATTTGAGATACCGATGGCAGACATCATTTGGCCACGTTGCATCCGTGCATGGACACGCTATTCTAATTGGAGATGATGGGCGTCTTTAGCATCACATATATATATATATCTATACCCCTATATATATTATATTTTATATTTTTTTATATTGTGTGCGGGTAAATTTAACTTTAAAAGATGGTCGTTGGATGAGGCGAATCCTATGGTCCAAAGATGGAAAATTTGAGCACTACTGGCCGTTGGATATCATCTAGATTCCACCAGATTCCGCCACATGTATAATCTAGAAGACTCCATGGTTGAACTTAAGCATAATGCACAAACATCAAAACACAAGCACTTCTTATTTGTTCTAGAATTTTCCGTATCAGAATTGCCCAAATGTTTTTCTACATGATTTGCCATTATTTGTTTTTACTTTATGTCTTACGACGCACAATTCCATGAATCTCAAAATAGATTAGCTTTCTTATAAAAACTAGATGATTTTGGATTAAATGAACGATAAGAATTAAACGAACATCTACATCATGCATATATGACTCAAAGCTTGCATGCTATAATGTGGTATTTATTCATAATTTGGTTGCCAAATCTCATGCGTGCAATGCACGTGTACATTACTCTAGTCTAAATGTTGTTTGTGTGTGTGTTGTGCGTGTTGAGGTGCAAATTGTCTTTTTTGGGTACATGTTAAACTTGTTCTTCCAAAATTTCAAGCCGTGCCTTGTTATGCCGAAAATTCAAGCTAGCGTCTCTGTCTATCGTGCTGCAAAACTCCCGTCTCTTCAACCCACGCCTTGTTAGCCTGAAATATTTAATATATACTATCTTTGTCTGGTTGTGCTCCGACAACTCCCTCCATCTCAACCCGCGCCTTGCTATTCCGAAATTACAACGCGCGCGAAAACTCCCACCTCCTGTGAAATCCCGATACGCGAAATGCCTGTGGTAACGCTGAACTGAAAGAACTGCCTCAAATCGGTGGGGGTACTTTCGTAACTTACCCCACATTTTGGACAAGCGCATCTCTAAGCCATGGTTCCCCACTGCCATCCCATCCGCCCACCCATTCGTACACCGAGGCCGCAAAAACCCGCGATGAAACCCCACACCCTGCTCCGTCCGCCACCCAGCCGGAGCCTCTTCCCCGACGACGTCGTCCACATCAACACCTCGACGTCCCTCATCCACCGTACCGGATGAGGATCCATCATCGATCTTATCGTCCCGCTGGTTCAGCCACCTCGTCCTCCACCTCCAAGGAGCTGCCCCGACGTTCCCCTCGTCTTTCGTGCCACCTCCATTCCCACACCGCCATCTTCACCGTTTCCTTGGATGAAGCTACGGCCTAATCGATGCCACCAAAGAGGTTGTACACTAATCACTGCATTTTCTTTTTGATTCGATCTCACGGTGATGCCTGCGCTCGGTCCCGAGCTGACACGGCGCGGCTCCATCCATGGCGGCGTCGGCGGCCACTTCCTCCACGACGTCGCTCCCTCGACGGCGACGTCCACATTAGTAGGAGGTGCTGCTGCTTTAGCTCTCGCTCGCGCTGCTGCTCTGCTCTTGCTCTCGGTCCCCTGCCTGGTCTGCTCTTGCTATTGCTCTTGCTCGCGCTGCTGCTCTCGCCCTTACTCTTGCTTGCGATGCTGCTCCGATTTAGCTATGCTTCAGTCGACTGAATCGACTTTTGGGTCAGTCGATTTTCAGGGGGTGGGGGGGCTCGCTGGGGTGAAGGAAGAACCAGCCGCAGCGGGGAGGGGGGCTCGCTGGAGTACCCCACTATCTATCTTAGGGTTTAGGATGGGGGCGGTGGTCGCCAGCGGTGGCGGGGCGTTGGTGGTGCGGTGGTGTGGGGATCGCCGGAGAAAAAGCTCGGCACGGGGGGGGGCCTAGAGGGATGGCTGGGGTGGCGGCGAACCGGTGGTGGGGAGTGTTTTCGGGGCGGGCGGGGCGGCACATCGCCGGCCGCGGGTGGCGGGGGGCTACTATTTGGCCAGTGGTGGCTGGCGGCTCAGGGGGGTGGAGGTCGAAGATGAACTGCAGGCCCTTCATTTTGTATCCAACGGCTGCAAAATCGACTGACCAAAGATGAAAAAGTAAGTCGACCGACGTGTAGCCTCACCTTGCTAGTGCGTTCAGTTTTGACAGCAAAATTCAGTTTCGACAGTTAAGTTCAGTTTCGATAGTTAAGTTCAGAGATGAGCGGCTGATGTATTTTACATCTAGCACTTTGTGGTTACGTATTTTACGTCATGTATTGGAGATGCTATTAGAATTCCACTCAGGTTAACGTTGTTTGTTGTCTCTCTTGTCCTGCTTCAGCCTCAGCGTCGTACAACTCACCGGAGCTGCTCCAATGATGAAACCCTCCATCACATCGGAGCAGTACCTCGTGCTCCATCTCCAGACGCCTAAGATCTTCTTCCCCTCCTCCGACAGCAAAGTGAGCCGGAGCATCCTCTCCGGCCAAACCAATCATGCTGAGATCTACATGGCTTCGCCAAAGAGGTTGTACACTTGTTGCATCTCTTTTTTACTCTACATGTTATATATATTGTCCACTGAGCACACGAATTTGTTCCTTTAGTGTCTCCTTGAAAGAAAAAAACGTAGGAATTTTAATTTTCACTTATCCTCCTTTTCAAATTCCTATATATGAAGCACAAGACTAAGAGATAGTAGCATAATACCATTGTAACCGTACATTTTCTTGTGGTTTGACTTAATCTCACCATGCTTCTTTGCATCCTGTGATCTTCCAATTGTTGTGAATCAAACACCCAGATTGGCAGAAATCTTGTGTTTTTAAATTCTCTATTTTGCACGTGCATTCCTATCATATTCCTGTCTATTCCCTATCCCTGCATTGTTGGAATCCTCCAATTCAAACGAGCCCTTACAGAATTACTTCTCGTACAAATAGTTGTCAAAGAAAACCTTGCGTCCTTTGTCCCGCTCCTGCTGTGTCATCGTCCACCCCAGCTCAGCTGCTCCAACGATAGAAGGGTCCAGCACAGCAGGGATCCGGCCTCCAGACTATCTTTCGCCGCCTCAGATCTTCTTCTCCGCCGCTGGCAGCCATGAAAACTGCATTACCATCATCAACCGAGCAGATGACCTCGAGGACTACACGGGTCCGCAAGAGAGGTCGCACTCTTTCGTGTCTGCTTACGTTATGCATCGCTTAATATTACATGCTACTTTATCTTCCTGTTCACCGATTAGACTCTGAGCCAGCTCCAAACTAATGGTCAAACTTGAGTTTTTAAATGGTTGTGGGGTACATATCGGGGCCGCTATCAATAGTATCTATCTACTATCTGGTTAGTCTCCGATGTCTACTATGAGTTTCATCTGGGGTGGGAAACAAACAGTAAAGAAGCCATTATCTGTATTTTTTAACTGAAGCCATTATCTGCCTGCTATTATTGGTTTTGGGTCTATCCACAGGTTGCTACCATCACTCTGGATTTCTGCATGCACTCCTTACATAATCTCACTATGTTTTATTCCTATGCATGACAGTTATTGTATACAATGGAACTGAACATGTAGAGCAAAAGAGACGAGCCTTGCGTGGCAATAAAATTTCATGCAGACGTCGCTCCATGGTAGGTGCAAAGCAGCCCCCCTCCACGCATTTCGGATTGTAATCGAGAGGAAGATATCTGTTCTGAGGGGGATTCAGAAGGAGAAGACAACTCCTATTTACCCCCTGAGGTCTTCGCTCTAACTTGGCATGCTGATGTTGGTTATATCATGCATATGGTGTCTTGCATTGCTCTTTATACATCAAATATGTCATCTGCTTAGTTTAGACATCCTTTGTGCGAATGCCATCTGTTTAGTTTATTCATCGTTTATGTGAATTATGCAACGCCATCTTGTTTAGCCAGGCATCATATATGTGAATTTTGCAATGCCATCCTGCTTAGCCAGTCATCTTATATGTAAATTACATCATGCCATCCTTTTTTTCGTTACATATTACATTTGTCAACAATGTTAGTACATTCAACTGCTCTTCGTGTGCATCAGCCATTTGACACGATGATGGCAAATTCTGGAGTGAAAACAAGGTCTTCAGAGCAGACTATGCTATCTGACGAAGCGCATATCTTGCTGGTTACGGATAGCTCCTTAGAGGAGGATTCAGAGACAGATGACCAGTCCTATCCCCCCCCAAGGTGTATGCCCTAACTTGGCAGGGTTATATTGCTCATATCGTGTGTATGGTGTCTCGCATTGCTATGTCATTTGATTAGTTTAGACATGCTTTGTGTGAATGCCACCTGTTCAGTGTCTAATTACCATATATGTGAATTATGCATTCCCATCTTATTGCAAGACATTATATATGTGAATTATACAATGCTATCTTGTTGCAAAGGCATTATATATGTGAATTATGCAATGCCATGCTATTTAGCCAATCATCATGTATGTGAATTATATCATGCTTTCATTTTTTTGTATTACGTGTTCCATTTGTCGACAACGTTTGTATATTCAACTACTCTTCCTATGCATCAGCCATTTGAAGCGGTGATGGAAGTATCTGGAGTGAAAACAAGGTATTCAGAGCAGACAATGCTACCTGCTGAAGCAGACATCTTGCTGGTTACAAAGAGCTCCTCAGAGGAGGATTCAGAGACTGATGACCAGTCCTATTTCCCCCCTAAGGTCTATGCTCAAAGTTGGCAGGGTTATATTACCCATGTCATGCATGTTGTCTTGCATTGCTTAGTTTTTACATCATATATGGATTGCCATCTGCTTACTTGCTTACTATAGTACATACACATCATCTATCTGAATTATATCATGCCATCATGTTTACATAGTACATACACATCATCTATCTGAATTATGGCATGGCAACCCATTTAATAAAGACATCATATAGTTATATCATCTCATCCTGTTTAGTGTTCACAGTCATCAAATTTTGAATTATGGCATTCTATCCATGAATGTATGTGAATTATGGCATGCCAACCTATTTAATAAACACATTATATAGTTATGTCATGTCATCCTGTTTACATAGTCTCATATTTTGAACTATGTATTTCCTTTTTTAGTTAGCCATCATAATGTGAAATTGTGTCATGCTATCCTGTTTACATAGTCTCATATTTTGAACTATGTATTTCCTTTTTTTAGTTAGCCATCATAATGTGAAATTGTGTCATGCTATCCTGTTTAGTTCGCCATCATATATGTGAAATTGTGTCATGCTATCCTGTTTGGTTAGACAACATAAATATGAATTATTTCATGCCCTCTTTTATTCCCCACTATCCATTGCACATGTCTATCATACAATGTCTATACTTTCAATTACTTTTCTTGTTTATCAGCCATTTGAATTGGAGAGCGTGATGGCAGTATCTAAGGGAGTAACAACATGGTCTTCAGAAAAGATAGTGCTACCAGTTGATGCAGATAGAACCACGGTTGTACTTGCCCAAGGACCAGATCCACCACACATAACCCATACTCTCGCAGATTATACCCCTACCCAGTTGGACAGAGAACCAGCTACACCCCTTCTAACCCCAACCCCGGGAGATAGTAACCCAATTCCAGTTGACACAGCACCGTCTCCACCACAGAGCACCCAAACACGAGCAGTTAGTAAGGGAACTGCAGTGCCCAAAGCACGAGGACCACCACTCCAAATCCCAACTCAACGCTTAAATGAGAAGAAGATTTGTTCTCAGGTCAGGTTCTGTAGCTATGTTTCATACTCCTTTGCTCTTGCATTACTGTATTTACTCATACCAACTATTTTCAAATTTGAAGGATGGAATTGAAACTCCAATGGCGCAACAGGTATGTTTTGAACCTGTTTCTTTAACTGGTTTGCTATTGTAACCTACTCTATGTTGATTTCAGTTTCAATTGAATAAACAGTTATGTTCTCATGTCATGCACATTACAAGTGTTGTTATTGCTCTATAGTTACCCACACTTATATTATGTCTATTCTGCTTTTTCTTGAACAAATATTATTTGAACTATGTCTCTATGTTGATTTGGCAACAAAAACTAGAATGACATAGACCATAAAGTGACCATGGTACATAGATATATGTTTGTTTCATGTTGTTATCCTGTCCACTTTACTACTGAACTCATTTACCAAAATGAGTTTCATATACAACATGGTAAACATGTGATGTGTCTGCTTGTTTCTCTTTTAGAACACGGACAAAATATTGGAGAACAGTACCGCGTTATCCAATGGTAAAGGAAGTAATGCAGATAAGGTTCAAGATAGTGAGACATCCTTGTTGGTCTCCAAGAAAGCTGATAAAAACTATCTTGACGACAGTGAGGGAACCCAAAAGTCCTGTCTTGATGTAGTGTTCGAGTTATTGGCCACTACTGCTGGCACAAGCTCTTCGAACTCGCTGCCTGAATCACTTTGTCTTCTTGAGTCTCAACTTCAAGTTGAAAGACATCGATCAGATGTGCTGCGACAGGAAGCTGAAGGACTGAGGAAGTCCCTGCAGAATTCAGATGCATATTTTCTGGTGCAACAGCAAGCGCTGGAGGATTTAAGCGCCGAACAAGAGAAATTTAATAAGCTTGCTAAGAATCTTTCCAGCATTATGGGTACCCAGGATATTGTTTCTTGAGATTTTCTGAAGTGGTTTCAGTTCTAGATTTGTTTTGTTGTGGCCTTTATTTGCGCTGGTCACCAACTTTGACAACCAGTGTATATGATATGCTGCTTTGTTCCCTATATTTGCACTGGTGGTGAACTTTGATGCCCAGTGGATGTAATATGTGTAATTGCCGTGATAGCCTAGTATTAGTTGCTTGCTTATTTATTTCCTTATTGTCTTGTTTATTTGTTTGCTTGTAGTCATTGCAGTTCTTTTTCCGCAGTTAGCTAGTGGCTGCAATAACCTATTTTTTAAAACTAGGCCACAATAACCATGGGCTAATATTTACTATAGTGACACTGGGCCTCCTACTGGCCGTAGAAATAGTGGGCCTTCTATGGGTTGTAGAAACAATGGGCCTTCTACGGGCCGTAGAAACAATGGGCCTTCTGCGGGCAGTATCATCAATGGGCCTTATACGGGCCGTATGATCGATTGGCCAAACATGGGCCAAACATACCGCATTATGGCCGTAAATGGGCCAGAGTTGGAATCGTCCGTTCATGGGCCGACCATAACGGGCCATCGTTAATAGGCCGTATTTGATGACACTATGAAAATGGCCCAACGTATTAATGGACCATAAACGGGCCGACTGTAACCACGGGCTGAATTTGGCCCACAAGTAGAAAATGACAGTAACGGGCTGTAAGTAAACGAATGCTGGAAATGAGCCCAAGAATAAATGGGTTCTGAGAAGGCCGAAAGATAACATGGGCTGCAAATGGCCCAATGGAATAACAGGCTGTTAATGGGTATAAAGTGATACACTGTTCATTACGGGCCAGATTCACCACGGGCCGCTAATGGGTGTAAAGTGATACACTGTTCATTATGGGCTAGTTTCACCACGGGTCGTTAATAGGCCAAGAGTTACATAGGGCCTCATATGGGCCGAAAGACGTCATGGGCCATACATGGGCCAGAAGTGAAAACAGGCTGGAATCATATTGGGTGGCCCAGATGACGCTACTAGGCCCAATTCGGATAGGGCGTAATGGGCCTTGGGTTAGTGGACTGTGAATGGGCTATATGCGAACATGTCATTAACAGGCTTTACATGGGCTAGCCCGCCACCTTTTGACCAAGTCAAATGAGCCGGCCTTTTCACAGGAATGGGCCTCTGTTGGGCCATGCCATGTGTCAATGCTACCTCTTGAGCACTGTGTTGGATTTCCCCGGAGAGGAGAGGATGATGCAGCAAAGTAGCGTAAGTATTTCCCTCAGTTTTTGAGAACCAAGGTATCAATCCATTAGGAGGCTACGCTTCAAGTCCCTTGTACCTACACAAAACAATAGCTCAACGCAACCAACGTGCTTAGGGGTTGTCAATCCCTTCATGGTCACTTACGAAAGTGAGATCTAATAGATTTGATAAATAATATTTTTGGTATTTTTGGTATAAAGATGCAAAGTAAAAAGTAAAAGCAAATCAATAATAAAGTGATGGAGATTGATATGATAAGAAAGAGACCCGGGGGCCATAGGTTTCACTAGTGGCTTCTCTCAAGAGCATAAGTATTCTACAGTGGGTGAACAAATTACTATTGAGCAATTGACAGAATTGAGCATAGTTATGAGAATATCTAGGTATGATCATGTATATAGGCATCACGTCTGAAACAAGTAGACCGAAACGATTCTACATCTACTACTATTACTCCACTCATCGATCGCAATCCAGCATGCATCTAGAGTATTAAGTTAAAAACAGAGTAACGCCTTAAGCAAGATGACATGATGTAGAAGGATAATTTCATGCAATATGATAAAAACCCATCTGGTTATCCTCGATGGCAACGATACAATACGTGCCTTGCTGCCCCTTCTGTCACTGGGAAAGGACACCGCAAGATCGAACCCAAAGCTAAGCACTTCTCCCATGGCAAGAACAACCAATCTAGTAGGCTAAACCAAACTGATAATTCGAAGAGACTTGCAAAGATAACCAATCATACATAAAAGAATTCAGAGAAGATTCAAATATTATTCATAGATAAACTGGATCATAAACCCACAATTCATCGGTCTCAACAAACACACCGCAAAAAGAAGATTACATTGAATAGATCTCCACAAGAGAGGGGGGGAACATTGTATTGAGATCCAAAAAGAGAGAAGAAGCCATCTAGCTACTAGCTATGGACCCGTAGGTCTGAAGTAAACTACTCACACTTCATCGAAGAGGCTTGTATGATGATGTAGAAGCCCTCCGTGATCGATGCCCCCTCCGACGGAGCCCCGGAACAGGCCCCAAGATGGGATCTCGTGGATACATAAAGTTGCGGTGGTGGAATTAGGTTTTTGGCTCCGTCACCGATCATTTGGGGGTACGTAGATATATATAGGAGGAAGAAGTACGTCGTTGGAGCTCCGAGGGGCCCACGAGGCAGGGGGCGCGCCCTAGGGGGGGCGCCCCGCACCCTCGTGACCACCTCGTGGCTTTCTTGACGGGGGTCCAAGTCTCCTGGATCTTATCTGATGAGAAAATCACGTTTCCGAAGATTTTATTCCGTTTGGACTCCGTTTGATATTTTGTTTCTCCGAAACACTGAAATAGGCAAAAACCAGCAATTCTAGGCTGGGCCTCCGGTTAATAGGTTAGTCCCAAAAAATAATATAAAAGTGGAAAATAAAGCCCAATATAGTCCAAAACAGTAGATAATATAGCATGGAGCAATCAAAAATTATAGATACGTTGGAGACATATCAGTCGATGTATCATAGGAGCCTTCTATCCAATGAGTGGATGACATTTGTCCCAACGATGAGCCGACACGTGTTTCCTCCAACCAATGATGGTTTTACACATGGAAAATCCCCATTGGTTGGGGTTGTTAACGGGTTATTAGATCCAAAACCCGACCCGATAGCTTAACGGCGTTGCGTTACGGTGGATGCCACGTGTCGGTCACCCTTGACGAAATCACTTCTGTGACGCGGGATTTATCGTCATGGAAGTGGACACTTCTGTGATGATAATTTTGGTAATGTCATGGAACACTTCTACGACAGCAAAGGTATGACTATCTTGATTCTGTCATAAAATTGTCATGGATGTACATGCATGACAGAAAATGCGACCTACTGTGACAAACACGTATCATCACGGAAGTTTATTTTTTTGTAGTGTTCCCGTAGTGACATTGGGGTAATCTATGCATATGTGTTGATGCATGTTCTCATCTTTTGTTTCTCCGGTAGAAATCTTGGGGAACTCTTTGACGTTCTTTGTGTTGGATTGAGTATTATGAATCTGAAATTATTTGGTGTCATTTTAGTACGAACTCTTGGATAGATCGACCGGGAAAAATAGCTTCGAAGTGGTTTCGTACCCTACAAACAATTTCTTCTTATGTTCTCCGCTAGATAGGATCTTTGGAGTGATTCTTCATTGCACATTGAGGGATGGTTATATGATCCGATTATATTAGCATTGTTGAGAGATTGCACTAGGAAAGTATGGACCCTAGGCCTCATTTTCAAGCATTGCAATACCGTTTATGCTCCATTTTATCAATTGCTACCTTGATGTTTTTTATTGTTCTTATTACAAAAATCAATATCTATTATCCATATTACACTTGTATCACCATCTCTTAGCCGAACTAGTGCACCTATACAAATTATCATTCTATTTGGTGTGTTGGGGACACATGAGACTTTTTATTATTTGGTTGTAGGGTTATTCGAGAGAGACCATCTTCATCATACACCTCCCATGGATTGATAACCTTAGGTCATCCACTTGAGGGAAAATATCTATTGTCCTACAAAACTCTGTGCTTGGAGGCCCAACACCTGTCTACAAGAATAAAGTTGCGTAGTAGACATCAGATCCGCACTAGAGTGGTACGGTAATCCTGTTCTGGAATTCATGTTACTAGACCATGGCAAACCTACGAACTGTGAAGAAGCTATGATGATCCTAGATTCCGATAAATGGCATGAGGCCATGAAATATGAGATATGATCCATATATGAGAACAAAGTGTGGACTTTGGTGGACTTGCCCGATGATCGACAAGCCATAGAGAATAAATGGATCTTCAAGAAGAAGACTGACACTGATGGTAACACTACTGCAGGATGCTGCTAATGCGACACTATGATCAGAGTACCTTCGACGAAACTGTGTGCAATGCAATAATCGCAAACGGTGGTGTAAAAAAACCATCAAAAAAGGTGCAAAACATTTGCGATGGAGGGTGCATCAAACACGGTTCAGATTTTAGTTGCGTGTGTGATGCAGGGCATACGGTTCAGTTCAATTAACCGTTTGCGACGAGGAGGAACAAAAGAAACAAGCAACCAGATAAAGGTGTGTGCGATGTACAACATACGGTTCACTCGGATGAACTATTTGTGATTAGGCAACACAAAAGAAATGGTCAGCCAGATCAAGGTGTGTGAAGTGTACAACATAAGGTTCACTCGAATGAACCGTTTGTGATTAGGCAACACAAAAGGAACGGTCAGCCGGATCAAGGTGTGTGCGATATACGACATGCGGTTCACTTGGATGAACTGTTTGCGTTGAGACAAGAGAACAGAAACAGTTCAATATAAAAAATACCATAAATATTGCAAGGTTCACACATTGCATACTTTGTCATTTCTGCAAAGGGATCAGTCGCTGACAAGTCATGTATGGGTTTGACACAAGGACTTCCAATTGCTTTGTCATATGCTCTTCCAATACGAAGTTTTGATTTTTTGGAGCCTCTTCCATTCTGCAATACCTGCCGGCTCTGATCAACATACCATTCATCTTTCCTAATTAAATGCGTGTTCAACCTCAGTACCCTCAACACCCTTGCTCTGGCAAGAAAGAACCTGGCGAGTGTAATCTCCGGTAAGGTCCCTCAGTAGGAGTTCAAAGTAATATTTGAGATATGCAGATCCAGGCATTCAATGTGATTGTCGTTATAAAAATTATCCACCTCGGGACGTATTATTATCTACAAAAGAAGAGAACGTGTTAGTGCCTACATGCAGTTTTGAACGCTACTACGGTCCTATTTGGTTTGCAGGATTTGTAAAATGCACCAACGTGCCATTTTCGATCTGACATGATTAACATGGGCATTTGATTACAATCTAGAAACATGTACCCTTCTTCACAAGAGGTTGGATTGGATAAGAAAATCCCTAAGAAAACTAGTACAGATGAATCCAAAGGAGAAATGCTTATGGATTGTAACCATATGAATCAAGCAACCAATATGGGTGGGGGTGTATGTCCTGGAATCCTCCAAAATTCCTTCAGAAATCGTAGTACAGTGTTATTGTAAACTTGGGAAAAGGTGCAAAAAATTGAACTCCCTTATGGTTAACATTTAACAGGAAAGGAACATCACCTCGATATACAGCTTCTTCAGGCACGAAAAATATCTCAAGCAAGTGACAACTTGGTCTTGGTTGGGGCCGATATATTCTAGTGCCAAGACCTTCACTGTGCCCAGAATCTGGGTGAAGCTTTGCTGGATGACAGACGAACATACATCTTCAAAACTAGAAATAATGTTGATATCAAGAAGGAGAGGTATAAGGTGACTGTTGTACCTGAAAGTAGTAGTATTTGACAGACGAGTAGCCCACCACTATCAATTTTGGCACAAAAATGACATTGATTTTTGTTGGACCTTCTTGATCAACTACAAGTAATCTCTCAAGTGAAGGTGTGTCCTCATTGACCATATTGTGGTCTACCGTTTGTGATCTCTCGTTGCAGCTCCAGCAAACACATAAATAGTCCGGAGAGTCCTGGAGGTGATGTGCAAGGTACTCGACCAATTTATCACGTGAAGACGAAGGAACTCGAGTGTAGTACAGCCGCGGAGCAGGTTCTCCATGTCATACTTTGGGATGCAGATGGCAACGAGCTTGAGGTGCTTCAGTTGTGGTAGAAAAAGAGCGGGCGCGTCATTAAGGGGGATGGCAGTTCATGAACTTGGCGAGGCGCAGCGTGGGCGGGAAGCGAAGCATGGATGTTGGCAGCAACCGCACATGCCCATCATTAAAACTGAGCTTCTCTAGCGGATCTATGGCGGGGGATCGGAACCACTCGTCAAGCTTGGCTCGGTCCTTGCCATTGGAACGGAACTTGCTCATGATAAGGCCTTTGATTGGGCCATGGTGACTGCCGAGGATCTGGGAGAACGCATCCAAGCTTTGGCGATAACCATGACAGAGCTCGTGGGCGTCGAGGAGGTCAACAGGGGTGAGGAGCCATAGGGAGTGTCACCGCCGAGAAAGGGCAGCTGTCCTCACCTGATATTTGATTGGGAGGAGGGATATGATGACTATCAACATATCATCGAGGAGGTTGTTGATGAAGTCTAGGCCTGTTGGAGTTGCTTGCGGTTCTTTCTCGACCCACCTCCTGTTGGTAGCCTTGTTCTCCACCTCATCGGCGGAGAAGGAAACCTCTATCTCCATATTCACGCCATGCTTTGGTGCTTCAGCAGCCCCGGCATCGCCACTCCCTCCGATGGGGCGCTTCGGCGGCATCCTCATACACTGACAGCTTTGAGGACTCAAAGCGGCGTCGAGGATGCAGGCAGAGAGAGAGGATTGTGTGTGTGGCGAGGATGGAGGGTGCGGCCGCTCGGTCGCACCATTAATACAGACCAGTGGGAGTGAAGCGGGTGGCGGTCCAACGCTGTCTCGCTTCCCGGTGAGAACGACTGCTTAATCTCTATGAATGAAATATATGCTTAATTACTAGATTTTAGTTGCAAAAAATAGATAGTGCTATTGGTTTTTAGCTGCATATTTTGAAAAATTGTAGTGTCTCTTGGCTTAGCACCGAAGTCTGGCTTCAATTTGCGTACCGTAATCTTAACTGTTTGCGTAGAAGAGATGCACAGATCCTGCGTTGAACAGCTTGCACGCTTTCCGGTGAGCCTGCACACCTTACTGTGCTCGCACGCCTCCCGTTCAGTCAAGAAGCTATTCGCATGGCACCTCCTATAGCCATTAAAACCAAGACATGTGGGGTCACGTGAATGGTTAAGAGAACGCACACGGTTTGAATTATACAAACGTTTGAGATATTAAAGTGAAACCTCTTTTTTCAAAATGCCTTTGTTAGCTGTTATTCGAGTGTGCCTTCTCTCAAAATGGACACAAAAAATGAAGGAAATATGCCCTAGATGCAATAATAAAGTTGTTATATGTTTATTATTCATGCTAGAATTGTATTAACCGGAAACCTAGTTCATGTGTGAATACATAGACAAACAGAGTGTCACTAGTATGCCTCTACTTGACTAGCTCGTTAATCAAAGATGGTTAAGTTTCCTAACCACAGACATGAGTTGTCATTTGCTGAACGGGATCACATCATTAGAGAATGATGTGATTCACTTGACCCATCTGTTAGCTTAGTGCTATGATCCATTAGTTTATTGCTATTGCTTTCTCCATAACTTATACATGTTCCTATGACTATGAGATTATGCAACTCCCGAATACCGGAGCAACACTTAGTGTGATATCAAATGTCACAACGTAACTGGGTGACTATAAAGATGCTCTACAGGTGTCTCCGACGGTGTTTGTTGTGTTGGCATAGATCAAGATTAGGATTTGTCACTCCGTGTATTGGAGAGGTATCTCCGGGCCCTCTCGGTAATGCACATCACTAGAAGCCTTGCCAGCAAAGTGACTAATGAGTTGGTTGCAGGATGATGCATTACGGAACGAGTAAAGAGACTTGCCGGTAACGAGATTGAACTAGGTATTGAGATACCGACGATCGAATCTCGGGCAAGTAACATACCGATGACAAAGGGAACAATGTATGTTGTTATGCGGTTTAACCGATAAATATATTCATAGAATATGTAGGAACCAATATGAGCATCCAGGTTCTGCTATTGGTTATTGATCGGAAATGAGTCTCAGTCATGTCTACATAGTTCTCGAACCCGTAGGGTCCGCATGCTTAACTTTTGATGATGATCGGTATTATGAGTTTATGTGTTTAGATGTACCGAAGGTAGTTCGGAGTCCAGGATGTGATCACGGACATGACAAGGAGTATTGAAATGGTCGAGACATAAAGATCGATATATTGGAAGGCTATGTTTGGACATTGGAATGGTTACAGATGAGTTCGGGCATTTACTGGAGTACCGGGGGGTTACCGGAACCCCCCGGGGAGTCAATGAGCCTTATTGGGCCTTAGTGGGGTAGAGGAGGAGGAGGCCAGGTGGAGGGCCCCCCAACACTAATCCGAATTGGGTGGGGGCCAGCCCCCTTTCCTTCCCTTTCTCTCCCTCTTCCTTCTTCTCCTACTCCTACAAGGAGGGGGGAAACCTACTCCTACTGGGAGTAGGACTCCCCCCTTGTGCGCGCCCTATGAGGGCCGGCCCTCCCCTCGTCCACTCCTTTATATACAGGGGAGGGGCACCCCATATACACACAAGTTGATTGTTTAGCCATGTGTGGTGCCCCCTCCACAGAATTCCACCTCGGTCATATCGTTGTAGTGCTTAGGCGAAGCCCTGCGTCGGTAACTTCATCATCACCATCATCACGCTGTCATGCTGACGAAACTCTCCCTCGGCCTCAACTAGATCAAAAGTACGAAGGACGTCACCAAGCTGAAAGTGTGCAGATCGCGGAGGTGTCGTGCGTTCGGTACTTGATCGGTTGGAACGCGAAGAAGTTCGACTACATCAACCGCGTTTCATATCGCTTCCGCTTTCGGTCTACGAGGGCACGTAGACATACTCTCCCCTCTCGTTGCTATGCATCTCCTAGATAGATCTTGCGTGATCGTAGGAATTTTTTTGAAATACTGCGTTCCCCAATAGTGGCATCCGAGCCAGGTCTATGCGTACATGTTATGTGCACGAGTAGAACACAAATGAGTTGTGGGCGTGGGTATATACATATTGCTTGTCGTCACTAGTTGAATCTTGATTCAGCGTTATTGTTGGATGAAGCGGCTTAGATCGACATTATGTGTACGCTTACGCAAGACTGGTTCTACCGACGTGCTTCGCACACAGGTGGATAGTGGGTGTATGTTTCTCCAACTTTAGTTGAATCGGATTCAATGAATAGGGTTCTTTCTGAAGATAAAAAAGCAATCACTATACCGTGTTGTGGTTTTTGATGCGTAGGTAAGAACGGTTCTTGCTAAGCCCGTAGCAGCCATGTAAAACTTGCAACAACAAAGTAGAGGACGTCTCACTTGTTTTTGCAGGGCATGTTGTGATCTGATATGGTCAAGACGTGATTATATAAATTGTTGTATGAGATGATCATGTTTTGTAACACAGTTATCGGCAACTAGCAGGAGCTCTCTTTTCTCATTTATGAAATGCAATCGCCATGTAATTGCTTTACTTTATTACTAAGTGGTAGCAATAGTCGTAGAAGCAATAGTGGGCCAGACAACAATGATGCTATGATGGAGATCAAGGTGTCAAGCCGGTGACGGTGGTGATCATGACGGTGCTTTGGAGATGGAGATCAAAGGCACAAGATGATGATGGCCATATCATATCACTTATATTGATTGGATGTGATGTTTATCCTTTATGCATCTTATTTTGCTTAGTACGGCAGTAGCATTATAAGATGATCTCTCACTAAATTTTAAGGTATAAGTGTTCTCCCTGAGTATGCGGTGTTGCAACAGTTTGTCGTGCCGAGACACCACGTGATGATCGGGTGTGATAAGCTCTACGTTCACATAAAACGGGTGCAAGCCAGTTTTGCACAAGCAGAAAACTCGGGTTAAACTTGACGATCCTAGCATATGCAGATATGGCCTCAGAACACTGAGACCGAAAGTTCGAGCGTGAATCATATAGTAGATATGATCAACATAGTGATGTTCACCATTGAAAACTACTCCATCTCACGTGATGATCGGACATGGTTTAGTTGATATGGATCACGTGATCACTTAGATGATTAGAGAGATGTCTATCTAAGTGGGAGTTCTTAAGTAATATGATTAATTGAACTTCAATTTATCATGCACTTAGTACCTTATAGTATTTTGCATGTCTATGTTGTTGTAGATATATGGCCCGTGCTGTTGTCCTGTTGAATTTTAATGCGTTCCTACAAAAAAGCTAAGTTGAAAGATGATCCTGATTGATGCACAAAAGAATTACGTCCTGGAAGCATCGCTGGGTGACAAGCCTGCTGCAGATGCTGCTGACAACGTCAAAGAACGTCTGGCAGAGCAAAGCTGATGACTACTCGATAGTTCAGTGTGCCATGCTTTACGGCTTAGAACCGGGACTTCAAAGACGTTTTGAACGTCATGGAGCATATGAGATGTTCCAGGAGTTGGAGTTAATATTTCAAGCAAATGCTCGGATTGAGAGATATGAAGTCTCCAATAAGTTCTACAGCTGTAAAATGGAGGGGAATAGTTCTGTCATTGAACATATACTCAGAATGTCTGGGTACCACAACCACTTGACTCAGCTGAGAGTTAATTTTCCTGATGATAGTGTCATTGACAGAGTTCTTCAATCACTGGCACCAAGCTACAAGAGCTTCGTGATGAACTATAATATGAAAGGGATGGATAAGACAATTGCTGAGCTCTTCGCAATGCTAAAGGCTGTGGAGGTAGAAATCAAGAAGGAGCATCAAGTGTTGATGGTCAACAAGACCACTAGTTTCAAGAAGAAGGGCAAAGGGAAGAAGGGGAACTTCAAGAAAATAGCAAACAATTTGTTGCTCAAGTGAAGAAGCCCAAGTCTTGACCTAAGCCTGAGACTGAGTGCTTCTACAACAAAGGGACTGGTCACTGGAAGCGAAACTGCCCCAAGTATTTGGCGGATAAGAAGGATGGCAAAGTGAAAGGTATATTTGATATACATGTTATTGATGTGTACCTTACTAATGCTCGCAGTAGCGCCTAGGGATTTGATACTGGTTCTGTTGCTAATATTTGCAACTCGAAACAGGGGCTACAGTTTAAGCAAAGACTGGCTAAGGATGAGGTGACGATGTGCATGGGAAATGGTTCCAAAGTTGATGTGATCGCCGTCGGCACAATACCTCTACATCTACCTTCGGGATTAGTTTTAGACCTGAATAATTGTTATTTGGTGCCAGCGTTAAGTGTGAACATTATATCTGGATCTTGTTTGATGCGATACGGTTATTCACTTAAATCAGAGAATAATGGTTGTTCTATTTATATGAGTAATATCTTTCATGGTCATGCACCCTTGATGAATGGTCTATTTTTACTAAATATTGATAGTTGTGATACACATATTCATAGTATTGAAGACAAAAGATATAAGTTTAATAATGATAGTGCAAATTATTTGTGGCACTGTTGTTTAGGTGATATTGGTGTAAAGCGCATGAAGAAACTCCATGCTGATGGGATTTTGGAATCACTTGATTATGAATCATTTGATGCTTGCGAACCATGCCTCATGGGCAAGATGACTAAGACTCCGTTCTCCAGAACAATGGAACGAGCAACTGACTTATTATAAATTATACATACTGATGTATGCAGTCCGATGAGTGTTGATGCTCGTGGCGGGTATCGTTATTTTCTGACGTTCATAGATGATTTGAGCAGATATGGGTATATCTACTTGATGAAACATAAGTCTGAAACATTTGAAAAGTTCAAAGAATTTCAGAGTGAAGTGGAAAATCATCATAACAAGAAAATTAAGTTTCTACAATCTGATCGTGGAGGAGAATATTTGAGTTATGAGTTTGGTCTTCATTTGAAGCAATGTGGAATAGTTTCGCAACTCACGCCACCTGGAACACCATAGCATAATGGTGTGTCCGAACGTCGCAACCACACTTTATTAGATATGGTGTGATCTATGATGTCTCTTACTGATTTACCACTATCGTTTTAGGGTTATGCTTTAGAGACGGCTGCATTCACGTTAAGGGCACCATCGAAATCCATGGAGAAGACACCTTATGAAGTGTGGTTTGGCAAGAAACCCAAGTTGTCGTTTCTTAAAGTTTAGGGCTGCGATGCTTATTCGAGAAAACTTCAACCTGATAAGCTCGGACCCGAATCGGAGAAATGTGTCTTCATAGGATACCCAAAAGAGACTGTTGGGTACACCTTCTATCACAGACCCGAAGGAAAGTTATTTGTTGCTAAGAATGGATCCTTTCTAGAGAAGGAGTTTCTCCCGAAAGAAGTGAGTGTGAAGGAAGTAGAACTTGATGGGTGACTGTACCTGCTCTCTTATTGGAAAGTAGTTTATCACAGAAATCAGTTCCGGTGATTAATAAACCAGTAAGTGAGGAAGCTAATGATGATGATCATGAAACTTCTGATCAAGTTATTACCGAACCTCGTAGGTCAACCGGAGTAAGATCCGCACCATAGTGGTATGGTAATCCTGTTCTAGAAGTCATGTTACTTGACCATGATGAACCTATGAACTATGGGAAGCGATGATGAGCCTAGATTCCGCAAAATGGCTTGAGGCCATGAAATCTAAGATGGGATCCATGTATGAGAACAAAGTGTGGACTTTGGTTGACTTTCCCGATGATTGACAAGCCATAGAGAATAAATGGATCTTCAAGAAGAAGACTGACGCTGACGGTAATATTGCTGTCTACAAAGCTCGACTTGTTGCAAAAGGTTTTTGACAAGTTCAAGTAGTTGACTACGATGAGACCTTCTCACCTGTAGCGATACTTAAGTCCGTTCGAATCATGTTAGCAATTGCCGAATTTTATGATTATGAAATTTGGCAAATGAATGTCAAAACTGCATTCCTTAATGGATATCTTAAAGAAGAGTTGTATGCGATGCAACCAGAAGGTTTTGTCGATCCAAAAGGTGCTAACAAAGTGTGTAAGCTCCAGCGATCCATTTATGGACCGGTGCAAGCATCTCGGAGTTGGAATATATGCTTTGATAGTGTGATCAAAGCATATGGTTTTATACAAACTTTTGGAGAAGCCGGTATTTTCAAGAAAGTGAGTGGGAGCTCTGTAGCATTTCTGATATTATATGTGGATGACATATTGTTGATCGGAAATGATAGTGAGTTTCTTAATAGCATAAAAGGATACTTGAATAAGAATTTTTCAATGAAAGACCTCGGTGAAGCTACTTATATATTGGGCATCAAGATCTATAGAGATAGATCAAGACGCTTAATTGCACTTTCACAAAGCACATACCTTGATAAAGTTTTGAAGAAGTTCAAAATGGATTAAGCAAAGAAAGGGTTCTTGCCTATGTTACAAGGTGTGAAGTTGAGTCAGACTCAATGCCCGGCCACTACAGAAGATAGAGAGAAAATGAAAGTCATTCCCTATGCTTCATCCATAGGTTCTATCACGTATGCAATGTTGTGTACCAGACCTGATGTGTGCCTTGCTATTAGTTTAGCAGGGAGGTACCAAAGTAATCCAGGAGTGGATCACTGGACAACGGTCAAGAACATCCTGAAATACCTGAAAAGGACTAAGGATATGTTTCTCGTTTATGGAGGTGACAAAGAGCTCGTTGTAAACGGTTACGTCGATGCAAGCTTTGACACTGATCCAGATGACTCTAAGTCACAAACCGGATACGTATTTTTATTGAATGGTGGAGCTATAAGTTGGTTTAGTTCTAAGCAAAGCGTAGTGGCGGGATCTACGTGTGCAGCGGACTACATAGCTGCTTCAGAAGCATCAAATGAAGGAGTTCATATCCGATCTAGGTGTCATACCTAGTGCATCGGGTCCAATGAAAATCTTTTGTGACAATACTGGTGCAATTGCCTTGGCAAAGGAATCCATATTTCACAAGAGAACCAAACACATCAAGAGACGCTTCAATTCCATCCGCGATCAAGTCAGGGAGGGAGACATATAGATTTGCAAGATACATACGGATCTGAATGTTGCAGACCCGTTGACTAAGCCTCTCTCACGAGCAAAACCTGATCAGCACCAAGACTCCATGGGTGTTAGAATCATTACTATGCAATCTATATTATTGACTCTAGTACAAGTGGGAGACTGAAGGAAATATGCCCTAGAGGCAATAATAAAGTTGTTCTTTATATTTCCTTATATCATGATAAATGTTTATTATTCATGCTAGAATTGTATTAACCGGAAACTTAGTACATGTGTGAATACATAGACAAACAGAGTGTCACTAATATGCCTCTACTTGACAGGCTCATTAATCAAAGATGGTTAAGTTTCCTAACCATAGATATGAGTTGTCATTTGATGAACATGATCACATCATTAGAGAATGATGTGATTGACTAGACCCATCCGTTAACTTAGCACTATGATCGTTTAGTTTATTGCTAATGCTTTCTCCATAACTTATACATGTTCCTATGACTATGATATTATGCAAGTCCCGAATACCGGAGGAACACTTAGTGTGCTATCAAACATCACAAGTAACTGGGTGACTATAAACATGCTCTACAGGTGTCTCCGATGGTGTTTGTTGAGTTGGCATAGATCAAGATTAGGATTTGTCACTCCGTGTATCGGCGAGGTATCTCTGGGCCCTCTTGGTAATGCACATCACTATAAGCCTTGCAAGCAAAGTGACTAATGAGTTGGTTGCAGGATGATGCATTATGGAACAAGTAAAGAGACTTGTCGGTAACAATATTGAACTAGGTATTGAGATACCGACGATCAAATCTCGGGCAAGTAACATACCGATGACAAAGGGAACAACGTATGTTGTTATGCGGTTTGACCAATAAAGATCTTCATAGAATATGTAGGAACCAATATGAGCATCTAGGTTTCGCTAATGGTTGTTGATCGGAAGTGAGTCCCGGTCATGTCTACATAGTTCTCGAACCCGTAGGGTCCGCACGCTTAACGTTCGATGACGATCGGTATTATGAGTTTATGTGTTTTGATGTACCGAAGGTAGTTCGGAGTCCCGGAGTGATCACGGACATGACAAGGAGTCTCGAAATGGCCGAGACATAAAGATCAATATATTGGAAGGTTATGTTTGGACATCGGAATGGTTCCAGATGAATTCAGGCATTTACCGGAGTACCGGGGAGTAACCGGAACCCGCCGGGGAGTGAATGGGCCTTATTGGGCCTTAGTGGGAGAGAGGAGGCGGCGACCAGGTGGAGGGCGCCCCCCCCCCAAGCCCAATCCGAATTGGGTGGGGGGACGACCCCCCTTTCCTTCCCTCTCTCCTACTCTTCCTTCTTATCCCACTCCTACTAGGAAGGGGGGAAACCTACTCCTATTGGGAGTAGGACTTCCCCCCTTGGGAGCGCCCTATAAGGGCCGGCCCTCCCCTCCTCCACTCCTTTATATACAGGGGAGGGGGCACCCCATAGACACACAAGTTGATTGTTTAGCTGTGTGCGGTGCCCCCCTCCACAGAATTCCACCTCGGTCATATCATTGTAGTGCTTAGGCGAAGCCCTGCGTCGATAACTTCATCATCAACGTCATCACGCCGTTGTGTTGACGAAACTCTCCCTCGGCCTCAGCTGGATCAAGAGTACGAGGGACATCCCTGAGCTGAACGTGTGTAGATCGTGGAGGTGTCGTGCGCTCAGTACTTGATTGGTTGGATCGTGAAGACATTCGAATCCATCAACCGCGTTTCATAACGCTTCCGCTTTCGGTCTACGAGGGTACGTAGACATACTCTCCCCCTCTCTTTGCTATGCATCTCCTAGATAGATCTTGCATGATCGAAGGAATTTTTTTGAAATACTGTGTTCCCCAACAAAAAATACCACATTATGTCAGGTGCCATTCCATGATAGTATGCCAAGTTTCATGAATTTCAGACGAGTTTGGGATTTACTAGAATTTAAAAGCCAGGTATCTCAACATTTTGCCGACAATCAACAATGCCCTGGTGTTTGAAATTCATTCCCATTTCTTGCATGGGACCTAAGCATGTACCCAAGGACACATATTTGATTTTTCAACCAATTTATATGCATTGGAGCATGTGCATGTATTTCAAATTTGAATTATGCACATAAAATGCCTAGAAAACCCAGTTAATGTATAAAAATGTCCAAACGAACCCCGAAAAATTCCAAAACTTAACAGAAAACTCTTGTTGTTCTATGTTGGCACTAGAAAACTTTTGAAAGCAATACGAGGCAACATATATTGTTTCGTCCCCAAAGGAGGCACGTTCCGTACCGAAACCATCAGGCATGTTGTGAGAAGCTTATACCCAGTCCTGCCCCAAATGGGACAAATATTTTACAACCGCATGTTGATGCTGCTCCATGATACTATGCCAAGTTTCATCAAATTCAGACAAGTTTTGGATTTACTAGAATTTAAAAACCAGTTATCTCAATGTTTTGCCGGCAATCAACAATACCCGGGTGTTTGAAATTTATTCCCATTTCTTGCATGGGAACTAAGCATGCACCCAAGGACACGAATTTGATTTTTCAACCAATTTATATGCAATGGAGCATGTGCATGTATATAAAATTTGAATTATGCACATAAAATTCCTAGAAAATCTAGTTACTGTATAAAAATGTCCAAACGAATCACGAAAAATTCCAAAACTTAACACAACACTCCTGTTTTTCTATGTTGAGACTAGAAATGTTTTCAAAGCAATAAGAGGCAACGGATATCGTTTCGTCCCCAAAGGTGGCAGGTTCCATAGAGAAACCATCAGGCTTGTTGTGAGAAGCTTATACCCAAACCTGCCCCAAATGGGACAAATTTTTTACCACGGCATGTCGATGCCGCTCCATGATACCATGCCAAGTTTCATGAATTTTAGACGAGTTTTGGATTTACTAGAATTTAAAAGCCAGGTATCTCAATGTTTTGCCGGTAATCTACAGTGCCCTGGTGTTTGAAATTCATTCCCATTTCTTGCATGGGACCTAAGAATGCACCCAAGGACACTGGTTTGATTTTTCAACAAATTTATATGCACTGGAGCATGTGCATGTATTTCAAATTTGAATTATGCACATAAAATGCCTACAAAACCCAGTTAATATATAAAAATGTCCAAACGAACCCCAAAAGATTCCAAAACTTAACACAACACTCATGTTGTTCTATGTTGGCAGTAGAATTTTTTTGAAAGCAATAAGTGTAACATCCCAAATTTTCAATTTGGAATGTTGTGCATTAGGTCATCAATGCATATCATATTTCTTTTGCAAACTGGTTGATCCTAGAAATTCTATGCAACTCAATGACCCACGGAGAGAGTTGGGGATTTCGATATTTTCATATTTGAGTTCTCTCAAATTTTGAGAATAGGATCATTTGATTTTATTTATTTTATCATCAATTATTTCTATTACAAAAATATGAGAGAGGGAATAAAATGAATTTCCCAAAATAAAGAAATATTGAGGATTTAATAATAAAATCAAATAAGATTTTATTTCGGAGTTTTCGGTGTTTTATTTGAATTTAGGAAAAATGCGTTTTTCAAAAATTGCATTTACGTCCCAAATAAATGTTCACATTGTGAGGCTTGATTTTAGAAGCCCGTGGAAATTTATTTCGAAATTTTTGGAGTCCTTTTAGTATTTCTTTTTCTTTTTCTTCCGAGCAGAATATATATAAAAAAAACCGCGCCCAACTGGGCAAAGGGCCCAGCCGAGCCAGGCCGGCCCAGCCGCCGCTGCCTCCTACTTGAGCAGCCGCCGGACTCGGGAGGAGTCCGAGTCGGAGCCGCCTCGCCGCCGCCCGACCCCCTCCCCAAGTCAGCCCCCCCCTCTCTGAAATACCGGACCCCGCCGCCCCTCACCTCACCCCACCCCGCCCCGAGCCAGCCGCCGAGCCGCCGCCGCACGCCGCACACCGCTGCCGCTGCTGCGTCGCCCCGCCGCCCCGCATAGCCACCGCCGCCGCCGGAGCCCCGCCCCGCCCGCCGGAGTACCTCACCGGAGGTATACCCGCCGCCGTTCACCATTCGGTTTTTTTGAGGAAAAAACCGCCTCAGTTTTTTTTTCAAAACCTTAGATCGGTTTATTGTTCTGGTTTATTTATTAGTGAAAGTTCACAGATCCGTTCGTTTTAGAGAACATGTTCACCAGTTAGTTTCTGTTAACGAACGTCCGTTCGATAAACTGTTCGTCAGTTTTCTTTTCTTGGATTAAATCCGCGATTTTTCTGATCGCGATTCCGGATCCGATTTTCGTTTTAGTTTAACTTTTCGCTCGTTTATCGGAATCAGGCGATTCAAGAACCTAGATTTTCTTCTCGAAGCCCTCTATCCGTTTAACCAACTTGAACAAGATTTTGCTACTGTAAAATTTGCCCTAGATCTAGATTGCTAGAACGAAGTTGTTTTTCTTTCGCCATTTGTCTTTCGTTGCTTCATTCGATTTTGATTCTTTTTGCCAACTGGAGTTCTTAAGTTGAACCTTCTGGTTAGATCTCTTATTTGAGTTTTACCTATGCATTAGATGAGTACTTATTGTATGCTCGTTTGTTTGTTTGCGATAGAGTATCCGGAGTGCGCCGCCTATTACTTCGAATCACTAGGTTTCCCGGATCGTCAGCAAGGCAAGTAACACTTTGATCATACCTTTTCTACTACCCAGTTTTATTGCATTAGATCAATCCTCACATTGCATGATTAGGATCTAATTAAATTTGTGGGATGGGAAGTAGATGAGGTAGTACCTATTACCTGTTGTTATCAAACCTTTGGGAGTTACTTCTACGTTTGCTTATTATGCCACGCTATGCTAGTAGACGTGGATTGGGTGAGTGTTATCCATGACAGATGTGAGATTGATAATTAATGGTTTATCTAAGGTGGCAACTTAAACACACATCTGGGTGGATTGAGGCACCTGGGTATTCCAGGACTTGCCTGTTTTCTTTTGGACCGCCACCTAGGCTCAAAGGGATCATGAGACTATTCATACTAGAAACTTTCGTGTGCAGCCACAAGCTATTATGGGATCTAGCATAGTTGACTAAGTTGTGCGAACTCTTACAGTGGTAGACCAGCAGATGTAGGGGATGTAGGTGGTACGGTCTACCCGATCGTAAGGTGCTAGCGCTTCTGAAAGACTATGTCTCGGTCATCCGTCTTCTCAAACACCTTGTAGTGCGAGAAACCAAACGGAGGCGATCGAGTCTTGTGGGGAAAAGTGCGCAAACCTCTGCAGAGTGTAACAAACTAATCATGATTAGCCGTGTCCCCGGTTATGGACATCTTGAGTATCTAGTACCTGGATTTTCATGTGAATCTTAAGATGTTACTCTAAATTCATTTTGTTGGGTTATGTTTAATGATGATGCTTAATTGGGATTGAGAATGCGGTCAACCATTCTTCTCAATGATTAACAACTACCATGATAGTTAAATAAATTTTATTCCTTTGAAGTAGGGAAAAATTGGCTTTACGCATAAAACTGTAACCATAGAGCTTTCCACCAGACAAATATGCATATAGTATAGCTGTTTCATTCCATTACTCTCTGTGTGTTACATTGCCAGCATATTCCATGTGCTAACCCATTTTTGGGCTGCAACGTTAATGTTGCAGACTTTTCAGACGACGATTAAGGAGTTTTAGGTCGTGGTTCTATAATCAGTGATGCCGTTGGAGTTGATGGACTCACTTATCTTCCAAGCCTTCCGCTGTTATCGTTATTAGATGGCCTTAAGCCATATTTATTGTAGTAAGTTCTCTTATGAGACAATCGATGTAATAACTGTGTGATTGCTACTCTGCTACAAATCCTCCGAGTACTGTGTGTTGTCAGCATTACTGATGCAGGGATGACACCGAAGCACAGAGATTAGACTGCTTGAGGTCTGGTCGCTACAATAAGAGGCAACGAATATCGTTTCATCCCCAAAGGTGGCACATTCCGTACTGAAACCATCAGGCTTGTTGTGAGAAGCTAATACCCAAACCTGCCCCAAGTGGGAATTTTTTTTACCACAGCATGTTGATGTCGCTCCATGATACCATGCCAAGATTCATGAATTTCAGACGAGTTTTGGATTTACTAGAATTTAAAAGCCAGGTATCTCAACATTTTGTCGGCAATCAACAGTTTTCTGGTGTTTGAAATTCATTCCCGGTTCTTGCATGGGACCTAGACATGCACCCAAGCACACAAATTTGATTTTTCAACCGATTTATATGCACTGGAGCATGTGCATGTATATCAAATTTGAATTATGCACATAAAATGCCTAGAAAACCCAGTTAATGTATAAAAATGTCCAAACGAACCCCGAAAAATTCCAAAACTTAACACACCACTCATGTTGTTTTATGTTGTCACTAGAATTTTTTTGAAAGCAATAAGAGGCAACGGATATCGTTTCGTCCCCAAAGGAGGCACATTTTGTACCGAAACCATCAGGCTTGTTGTGAGAAGCTATGGTTTGTGAGAAGCTTATACGCTAACCTGCCCCAAATGGGGCAAAAATTTTACCACAGCATGTTGATGCCGCTCCATGATACCATGCCAAGTTTCATGATCTCCAGGGGAGTTTTGGGTTTACTAGAATTTAAAAGCCAGATATCTCAATGTTTTGCCAGCAATCAACAGTGCCTTGGTGTTTGAAATTCATCCTCATTTCTTGCATGGGACCTAAGCATGCACCCGAGGAAACAGATTTGATTTTTCAACCAATTTATATGCACTGGAGCATGTGCATGTATTTCAAATTTGAATTATGCGCATAAAATGCCTAGAAAACCCAGTTAATGTATAAAAATGTCCAAACGAACCCCGAAAGATTCCAAAACTTAACACAACACTCCTGTTGTTCTCTGTTGGCACTAGAAATTTTTTGAAAGCAATAAGAGGCAACAGATATCGTTTCCTCCCCAAAGGTGGCACATTCCATACCGAAACCATCAGGCTTGTTGTGAGAAGCTTATACCCAAACCTGCTCCAAATGGGATAATTTTTTTGCCACGACATGCTGATGCCGCTCCATGATACCATGCCAAGTTTCATGAATTTCAGACGAGTTTTGGATTTACTACAATTTTAAAAGCCATGTATCTCAATGTTTTGCTTCAAATCAACAGTGCCCTGGTGTTTGAAATTCATTCCCATTTCTTAAATGGGACCTAAGGATGCACCCGAGAACACATATTTGATTTTTCAACCAATTTATATGCACTTGAGCATGTGCATGTATTTCAAATTTGAATTATGCACATAAAATGCCTAGAAACCCCAGTCAATGTATAAAAATGTCCAAACGAACCCCGAAAAATTCCAAAACTTAACACAACACTCCTGTTGTTCTATGTTGGCACTAGAAATTTTTTGAAAGCAATAAGAGGCAACGGATATCGTTTCGTCCCCAAAGATAGCACGTTCGGTACCGAAACCATCAGGCTTGTTGTGAGAAGCTCTGGTTTGTGAGAAGCTTATACCCAAACCTGCCCCAAATGGGTCAAATTTTTTACCACAGCAAGTTGAAGCCGCTCCATGATACCATGTCAAGTTTCATGAATTTCATACGAGTTTTGGATTTACTAGAATTTAAAATCCAGGTATCTCAACATTTTGTTGGCAATCAACAGTGCACTGGTGTTTGAAATTCATTCCCATTTCTTGCATGGGACTTAAGCATGCACCCAAGGACACTGATTTGATTTTTCAATCAATTTATATGCACTGGATCATGTGCATGTATTTCAAATTTGAATTATGCACATGAAATGCCTAGAAAACCTAGTTAATGTATAAAAATGTCCAAACGAAAACAAACAAATTCCAAAACTTAACACAACACTCATGTTGTTCTATGTTGGCACTAGAAATTTTTTGAAAGCAATAAGAGGCAACGTATATCATTTCGTCCCCAAAGGTGGCACGTTCCGTACCAAAACCACCATGCTTGTTATGAGAAGTTCTAGTTTGTGAGAAGCTTATACCCAACCTGCCCCAAATGAGACAATTTTTTACCACGGCATGTTGATGCCGCTCCATGATACCATGCCAAGTTTCATGAATTCCAGGGGAGTTTTGGATTTACTAGAATTTAAAAGCCAGATATCTCAATGTTTTGCCAGCAATCAACAGTGCCTTGGTGTTTGAAATTCATCTCATTTCTTGCATGGGACCTAGGCATGCACCCGAGGAAACATATTTGATTTTTCAACCAATTTATATGCAATGGAGCATGTGCATGTATTTCAAATTTGAATTATGCGCATAAAATGCCTAGAAACCCCAGTTAATGTATAAAAATGTCCAAACGAACCCTGAAAAATTCCAAAACCAAACACAACACTCATGTTGTTCTATTTTAGCACTAGAAATTTTTAGAAATAAATAAGAGGCAATGGATATCGTTTTGTCCCCAAAGGTGGCACGTTCCGTACCAAAACCATCAGACTTGCTGTGAGAAGCTTATACCCAAACCTGCCCCCAAATGGGACAATTTTTTACCACGGCATGTTGATGCTACTCCAAGATACCATGCCAAGTTTCATGAATTTTAGAAGAGTCTTGGATTTACTAGTATTTAAAAGCCAGGTATCTCAACATTTTGCTAGCAATCGATAGTGCCCTGGTGTTTTAAATTCATTCCCATTTCTTGCATGGGATCTAGGCATGCACACAAGGACACAGATCTAATTTTTCAACCAATTTATATGCACTGGAGCATGTGCATTTATTTCAAATTTGAATTATCCACATAAAATGCCAAGAAAACCCAGTTAATGTATAAAAATGTCCAAACGAACACCAAAAAATTCCAAAACTTAACACAACACTCCTGTTGTTCTACGTTGGCACTAGAAAGTTTTTGAAATTAATAAGAGGCAACGGATATCATTTCGTCCCCAAAGGTGGAACGTTCCGTACCAAATCCATCGGGCTTGTTGTGAGAAGCTCTAGTCTGTGAGAAGCTTATACCCAAACCTGCCCCAAATGGGATAAATTTTTTACCACGGCATGTTGATGCCGCTCCATGATACCATGCCAAGTTTCATGAATTTCATACGAGTTTTCGATTAACTAGAATTTAAAAACCAGGAATCTTAATGTTTTGCCGGCAATCAACAGTGCCTTGGTGTTTGAAATTCAATCCCATTTCTTGCATGCAACTGAAGCATGCACCAAAGGACACATATTTGATTTTTCAACCAATTTATATGCACTGGAGCATGTGCATGTATTTCAAATTTAAATTATGCACATAAAATGCCTAGAAAACCTAGTTAATGTATAAAAATGTCCAAACGAACCCCGAAAAATTCCAAAACTTAACACATCACTCATGTTGTTTTATGTTGGCACTAGAAATTTTTTGAAAGCAATAAGAGGCAATGGATATCGTTTCATCCCCAAAGATGGCACGATCCATACCGAAACCACCAGGCATGTTGTGAGAAGCTCTGGTTTGTGAGAAGCTTATACCCAACCTGCCCCAAATGAGACAATTTTTTACAATGGCATGTTGATGGCGCTCCATGATACCATGCCAAGTTTCATGAATTTCAGGCGAGTTTTGGATTTACTAGAATTTAAAAGCCAGATATCTCAATGTTTTGCCAGCAATCAACAGTGCCCTGGTGTTTGAAATTCATTCTCATTTCTTGCATGGGACCTAAGCATGCACCCGAGGACACATATTTGATTTTTCAACCAATTTATAGGCACTGGAGCATGTGCATGTATTTCAAATTTGAATTAGGCACATAAAATGCATACAAAAACCAAGTTAATGTATAAAAATGTCCAAACGAACCCCGAAAAATTCCAAAACTGAACACAACACTCATGTTGTTCTATGTTGGCACTAGAATTTTTTTGAAATAAATAAGAGGCAGCGGATATCGTTTCGTCCCCAAAGGTGGCACGTTCCGTACCAAAACCATCAGGCTTGTTGTGAGAATCTTATACCCAAAACTGCCCCCAAATGGGACAATTGTTTTACCACGACGTGTTGATGCTGCTCCATGATACCATGCAAAGTTTCATGAATTTCAGACGAGTTTTGGATTTACTAGTATTTAAAAGCCAGGTATCTCAACGTTTTGGCGGCAATCGATAGTGCCCTAGTGTTTGAAATTCATTCCCATTTCTTGCATGGTACCTAAGCATGCACACAAGGACACATATTTGATTTTTCAACCAATTTATATGCACTGGAGCATGTGCATGTATTTCAAATTTGAATTTTGCACATAAAATGCCTAGAAAACCCAGTTAATGTATAAAAATGTCCAAACGAACACCAAAAAATTCCAAACTTAACAGAACACTCTTGTTGTTCTATGTTGGCACTAGTAAATTTTGGAAAGTTATAAGAGGCAACGGATATCATTTCGTCCCCAAAGGTGGCACGTTCTGTACCAAATCCATCGGGCTTCTTGTGAGAAGCTCTAGTCTGTGAGAAGCTTATACCCAAAACTGTCCCAAATGGGACAAATTTTTACCACGACATGTTGATGCAGCTCTATGATACCATGCCAAGTTTCATGAATTTCAGATGAGTTTTGGATTTTCTAGAATTTAAAAACCAGGTATCTCAACGTTTTGCCGGCAATTAACAGTGCCTTGGTGTTTGAAAATTCAATCCCATTTCTTGCATGGGACCTAAGCATGCACCCAAGGACACAGATTTGATTTTTCAACCAATTTATATGCACTGGAGCATGTGCATGTATTTAAAATTTGAATTATGCACATAAAATGCCTAGAAAACCCAGTTAATGTATAAAAATGTCCAAACGAACCCCGAAAAATTCCAAAACTTAACACAACACTCCTGTTGTTTTATGTTGGCACTAGAATTTTTTTGAAAGCAATAAGAGGCAATGGATATCGTTTCATCCCCAAAGATGGCACGTTCCGTGCCGAAACCATCAGGCTTGTTGTGAGAAGCTATGGTTTGTGAGAAGCTTATTCCCAAACCTGCCCCAAATGGGACAAAATTTTTACCACGACATGTTGATGCCGCTCCATGATACCATTGAGGGAGTCCTGGACTAAGGGGTCCTCGGGCGTCCGACCTATTATCCATGAGCTGGACTGATGGGCTGTGAAGACATGAAGGCCGAAGACTATACATGTGTCCGGATTGGACTCTCCTTGACGTGGAGGGCAAGCTTGGCAACCGACTATGAAGATTCCTTCTTATGTAAGCGACTCTATGTAAACCCTAGATCCCCCCAGTGTCTATATAAATCGGAGGGGTTAGTCTGAAAAGGATATACTCATTACCATAGTCATATCGGCTAGGCTTCTAGGGTTTCGCCATTACGATCTCATGGTAGATCAACTCTTGTAACACTCATATCCATCAAGATTAATCAAGCAGGACGTAGGGTATTACCTCCATAGAGAGGGCCCGAACCTGGGTAAACATCGTGTCCCCCGTCTCCTATTACCATCGATCCTAGATGCACAGTTCGGGACCCCCTATCCGAAATCCGCCGGTTTTGACACCGACAACCATGCCAAGTTTTATGAATTTCATACGAGTTTTTGATTTACTAGATTTTAAAAGCCAGGTATCTCAATGTTTTGTCGGCAATCAACAGTGCCGAGGTGTTTGAAATTCATTCCCATTTCTTGCATGGGACCTAAGCATGCACCCAAGGACACATATTTGATTTTTCAACCAATTTATATGCACTAGAGCATGTGCATGTATTTCAAATTTGAATTATGCACATAGAATGCCTAGAAAACCTAGTTACTGTAAAAAATGTCCAAACGAACCACGAAAAATTCCAAAACTTAACACAACACTCCTGTTTTTCTATGTTGACACTAGAATTTTTTTTAAAGGAATAAGAGGCAACGGATATCATTTCGTCCCCAAAGGTGGCACGTTCCATAAAGAAACCATCATGCTTGTTGTGAGAAACTCTGGTTTGTGAGAAGCTTATACCCAAACCTGCCCAAATGGGACAATTTTTTTAGCACATCATGTTGATGCCGCTCCATGATACCATGCCAAGTTTCATGAATTTCAGACGAGTTCTGGATTTACTAGAATTTAAAAACCAGGTATCTCAACGTTTTCCCGGCAATCAACAGTGCCCTGGTGTTTGAAATTCATTTCCATTTCTTGCATGGGACCTAAGCATGCACCCAAGGACACATATTTGACTTTTCAACCAATTTATATGCATCGGAGCATGTGCATGTTGTTTAATTTTGAATTGTGCACCTGAAATGGCTAGAATACCAGTTTATTGTATAAAATATCCAAACGAACCCGGAATAATTTGAAAAAATTTATGACACACATATAGTTGCATGTTCACTACAGATAAAAGGTCTAGCAATTGAAACACCGTCCTTTGCTGCTGTGACCCCATTTTGTAATACAAATCAAGATGAAAAATCAAGTAGATCCCACACAGTTTATTATCACCAACCATGTGAGATGTAGTACAAAATATCCTGGAGCACCGTCGGTGTATAGGACGCCTATGGCTTACACGAGAAGGTGTGTCAGCTACAGTCCACAGCCGGCGTGTTAAGCACACTAGCTCGCTCCCGAAATACTCCCGCCTCTGCATCCCTCACAATCTAAAAACAATTACTGGCTCGTAATCTCGAAAATATCTACCGCCTGGAAGGTTTTAATGTTTGATAGCACATGATTAGTATGTGCGGATCGTGTGCGATGTCTGTTACTCCCGGTCTGCTTCAGTCCCTTGATTCAAATTTTCAATAGCCTCGGCATTTTACTCCCGCCTCTGGATCCCTCGCAATCTCATAAATATTTCCTCGCCCTTGATCAAAATTTTCAGTAGCCCCGCCTTGTTACTCCCGCCTAGTAAAAATTTTAGTTGCCGCAGTATTTCCTTAAACACAACCTTGCCCCCTGTAACGCCCTCGATGCGGCTATATCTCCTACATGTCGAAGCACGACTTAGAGGCATAATCGCATTAAAAGCAATGTCGCAAGTAAGGTAATCTTCACAACAACCCATGTAAATAGATAATAGGGGAAAAAGGTACATAGTTGGCTTACACTCGCCACGTCACACAAATACATGAATAGCATTACAATCATCCAATGCACTCATGGTCCGACTACGGTACCAAAATAAAAGATCAACCCCAACATGCAACACGGTCCCGATCGCCCCAACTAGGCACCACTACTGATCATCAGGGAAAGACACATAGTAACGGCGAGAGTCTTTGTCGAACTCCCACTTGAGCTCAAGCGCATCATATGGAACGGAATCATCGGTCCCCGCATCTGGTTTGGAAGTAATATGTGAGTCACGGGGACTCAGCAATCTCGCACCCTCGCGATCAAGACTATTAAAGCTTATGGGTAAGGCAAGGTAATATGTGGAGCTGCAGCAAGCGACTAGCATATATGGTGGCTAACCTGCTCGCAAAAGAGAGCGAGTAGAGGAGGCAAAGCACAAACGAAGAACTATAGAACAACCTACGTCAAACATTACTCCAACACCGTGTTCACTTCCCGGATTCCGCCGAGAAGAGACCATCACGGTTACACACGTAGTTGATTCATTTTAATTAAGTTAAGGTTCATGTTATCTACAACCGGACATTAACAAATTCCCATCTGCCCATAACCGCAGGCACGGCTTTCGAAAGTTCAAATCCCTACAGGGGAGTCCCAACTTAGCACATCACAAGCTCTCACGGTCAACGAAGGATATTCCTTCTCCCGAGACATTCCGTTCAGACTCGGCATCCCGGTTCTACAAGACATCCTCGACAAGGGTAAAACTAAACAAGCAACACCGCCCGGATGTGCCGACAAATCCTGATAGGAGCTGCATATATCTCGTTCTCAGGGCACACCGGATTGTCCAAGGTTCCGGTAGGCCAGCCCAGAGTTGCCCCTGGTGGCCACCGGCAGCTGACAGGTTGGACCAACACTCAGAGGAGCACCGGCCCGAGGGTTTAAATAAAGATGACCCTTGAGTCCGCGAAACCCAAGGGAAAAAGAGGCTAGGTGGCGAATGGTAAAACCAAAGTTGGGCATTGCTGGAAGAGTTTTATTCAAGGCGAACTGTCAAGGGGTTCCCATTATCACCCAACCGCATAAGGAACGCAAAATCCGGGAACATAACACCGATATGACGGAAACTAGGGCGGCAAGAGTGGAACAAAACACTAGGCAAAAGGCCGAGCCTTCCACCCTTTACCAAGTATATAGATGCATTAAGATAACAAGATAATATGGTGATATCCCAACAATAAACAATGTTCCAACAAGGAACGATCTCCAATCTTCCCCTGCAACTAGCAACGCTATAAGAGGGGGCTGAGCCAAGCGGTAACATAGCCAATCAACGGTTTGCTAGGAGATGGTGGGTTAGAGGTTTGACATGGCAATTTGGGAGGCATGATAAGCAAGTGGTAGGCATCGTAGCATAGGCATAGCAAAAGAGCGAGCATCTAGCAAGCAAAGATAGAAGTGATTTCGAGGGTATGATCATCTTGCCTGCAAAGTTGTCAGAGTTGACTTGATCCTCGTAAGCAAACTCAATGGGCTCCTCGTTAGCGAACTCGTCTCCCGGCTCTACCCAAACAAGAAAAACAAGCAAAAGGAACACAATCAACCACGTGCAATGCTCCAACAACATGATGCAAACATGGTATGTTATGCGGGAAGCGATATGTGATGCATATGCAAGATTTGACAAGGAATGATTGAACCTGGCCTCAACTTGGAAATCCAAGAGTGTCACTGGAAAGGTGAGGTGATTTCGGTTGAAATCGATATAAAGATCACCGGAATCGGATGCACGGTTTGGAAATGGCAAGCAAAACAAATATGGCAATGGTCTGCGATAAACAGCAAGTAGCCATCTAAATGCATCAAGATAATTATGATATAGTACTCAAACATGACAAAACAATACATGGCAGGGATCCACTCATGATGCTTGACAAAAGATGAGCACTGAGCTACGGCCAATTCATCCATTAACAGGTTCAAACAAGCATGGCAAAAGTGCAAATGATAACAGGTTTCAGACTTAGTGAAATTAACACAAGTCTAGAATTTAACATCAGGTAGCACACTTTGGAGCATGAAAACTAAATGCTTCAGGACCTTAACATGGCAAACCAAGGCATGACATGAATCTACTCAAAGCACTTAACAAAAGTCCCTTAGTGACCTTGAGCCAAAAGGGATCAGAAAATACAATTGCAAGCATGTGAACATGGTAAAAACATAATCAGATTACAGACTTAGTGAAAAACTGGAGCATGCAAATCTGTTAACGAGTAGGCATGTTCACGAGCTCGATGAATTAACTACAGAGCATGGCATGACAAACTAAGCATATACCCATCAAGAATACATATCATAGAAGCTAGACATGGCAAGAACAACAACATAGCATCCACGGATTAATAACAACATCCTCGGCAAAATCGCTAACAAGTCAACAATCTGCCAGGATTCACGAAATAGCAAAAGTAGAGATCGATTGACTCAAGCTAGGGTGCTCCATAATTGCAAACAAAGACATGGATGGATAGAGCACCACAATGTTAATAAAACATCCTTACTGATCATCCTCAAAAGAGGCACGGATCACTAGGAAAACAACATGAACATATGGCATATTGACAAAATCAGATCAAGGACAGTGAAATTCTAAGTCCCTGAAATCAGCATTAACGAATGCACTACTTTGAAAGCTTGTGCTAGTCACCACACATATCGAAAAAATACATGGTAAGCACCTCTGTAAAGATGGCATGGCATATAACAAAACTCATGTAGAACTCAGGAGCATATCAAGCGCACATTAATCATGGCAAAAATGACAAATAGCTATTTGATGAAACAGATCTGACAATTATATCACATAGCCCTCTTCCAACAGCATTTCGGGCATCAAGATGAGTCAAATGAAAATGATGCAATGAGATGAAATCATGTACTCTCTGAGTAAAACATTTTTATATGCTACACACGCAAATCGGAGCTACGGATGCGGAGTTACGACATGATGAAAAACGCAAATAAATTAGGGTTAGGGGCAAAAGTCAACCCTAGCAGATCTCAGATCCAGATTGGCACGGACTTCGAGGCGCTCGCCGGAGTTGTGGTCGCGGTGGCCGGAGCTTCGAGGGGGGGGAGGAGAGGGCGGGGTGGAGAGGAGCTCGCCAGACAGCGAGGTGGCCGCGGTGGAGCGGCGTGGCGGCGGGACGGCAAGGCGCGGGCTAGCCGCGGCGGTGCTCGGCTCCGGCCGGCGAGGAGCGCGGTGGCGGCGCGGCGACCGGAGTGGATCGGGGCGGCGCGGGCGCGAGGAGGAAGACGGCGGGCGCGCGGGCGCGAGGGCGGCAAGGAGATGGGCTCGGGGGCTCGCTACGGGCCGAGCAGGCCTCGGCGGCTACGGGCGCCGGCTAGGGACACGTGGCTGCGCGCTATTGGCGCGGGGCGGCGGCAGTGGCTTTGTCCGGCGCGGCCCGGATGTTGTCCGGCGCGCGGAGAGGAAAGGGAGCTAGGGTTAGGGTGGTTTCATCCGGGATATTCAGGGGGAGTGCCTTTTTATAGGTAGAGGGAGCTAGGAGGCTCCAAATTGAGCACGGTTTGTGGCCACGCGATCGTGATCGAACGACCGAGATGATGGGGAGGGTTTTGGTGGGTTTTGGGCCACTTTGGAGGGGTGTTGGGCTGCAACACACATGAGGCCTTCTTGGTCCCTCGGTTAACCGTTGGAGTATCAAACGAAGTCCAAATGGTACGAAACTTGACAGGCGGTATACCGGTAGTAAGCCAAGGCTGCTTGGCAAGTCTCGGTCCAATCCAGAAATGTTTAACCTCCACACACGAAAAGAGGTAAAAGAGGGCACCAGAGGACATAGGAGCGCCGGAATGCAAAACGGACAACGGCGAAAATGCTCGGATGCATGAGACGAACACGTATGCAAATGCAATGCACATGATGACATGATATGAGATGCATGACAACGGCAACAACACATGGAGACAAAAACCCGAACCCGAGGAAATAAAATAACTTAGCGTCGGAAACGGCAAGAGATGGGATACATATAAGGTAAATTACATCCAGGGTGTTACAACACTCCACCACTACGAAAGGATCTCGTCCCGAGATCTAGGACTGGAAAAACACCGGGTACTCTGAATGGAGGTGATCCTCGCGTTCCCAGGTGGCTTCACGGTCGGAATGGTGTGACCACTTGACTTTGAGGAATTTGATTGACTTATTGTGAGTCTTGCATTCAGTCTCTTCAAGAATAGCCACGGGGTGCTCACGATAAGAGAGGTCTTCTTGGAGATCAATGTCTTCGAAGTTGACGGTGCGGTCAGGAGACTTGAAGCACTTGCGGAGCTGAGAGCCATGGAACACGTCGTGCACATTTGCAAAGTTGGGAGGAAGCTCGAGTTGATAGGCGAGATCGCCTCTCTTGCTGACGATCTTGAAAGGACCCGCGTATCTAGGGGCAAGCTTCCATTTGATATCGAAGCGATGAGTACCTTTCATTGCAGAGACGCGGAGGTAAACATGATCTCCGATCTCGAAAGCCAAATCACGATGCTTACTATCATAGTAGCTCTTCTGACGTGATTGCGCTGCTTTGAGGTTATCACGAATGACTTTGCACATCTCCTCTGCCTCTGTGACCAAGTCATTTCCAAGAAGTTGACGTTCACCGGTCTTTGACCAGTTAAGAGGAGTACGACACTTCCTGCCATAGAGAATTTCGAATGGGGCCTTGCCCGAACTTGCTTGAAAACTGTTGTTGTAGGAGAATTCGGCATATGGAAGACAATCTTCCCACTTCATTCCGAAAGAGATAACGCAAGCCCTGAGCATATCTTCGAGAATCTGATTGACACGCTCGACTTGACCGCTAGTTTGAGGATGGAAAGCTGTGCTGAAGCGGATGTTGGTGCCCATGGCCTTCTGAAAAGAATCCCAAAACTTGGAGGTAAAGATGCTGCCACGGTCTGAAGAGATCAACTGTGGAATGCCGTGCAGAGAGACAATCCGAGAGGTATAAAGCTCCGCCAATTGAGCTGCAGTGATAGACTCTTTGATAGGCAGAAAGTGAGCCACTTTAGTGAGTTTGTCGATGACAACGAATATAGCATCATTGCCACGCTTGGACTTTGGAAACCCAGTCACGAAGTCCATCTCAATGTGGTCAAACTTCCATTCTGGAATGGCAAGAGGTTGGAGGAGACCAGCTGGTCGTTGGTGTTCTGCCTTCACTCTTCTGCAGACATCACATTCATTCACGAACTGAGCAATCTCGCGCTTCATTCGAGTCCACCAATAAGCCTGCTTGAGGTCCTGGTACATCTTCGTACTCCCAGGGTGGATGGAGAGGAGTGAATTGTGAGCCTCATTCATAATAACTTTACGAAGGTCACCTTTAGGCACAACAATGCGATCCTCGAAGAAGAGAGTATCCTTGTCATCAAGGCGATAGCACTTGTACTTGGGTTGACTCTTGGCAATCCCAATCTTCACCTTCTTCACCATAGCATCAAGAAGTTGAGCCTCGCGAATCTGATCTTCCAAAGTAGGAGAGACTTGAAGGTTGGCGAGGAAACCTTGAGGAACAACTTGCAAATTGAGTTTGCGGAAAGCTTCACAAAGCTCGGGTTGGTAAGGCTTGATAATCAGACTGTTGCAGTAAGCCTTCCTGCTCAAAGCGTCAGCAATCACATTGGCCTTGCCTGGAGTATATTCGATACTCGGATTATACTCTTGAATCATTTCGACCCAACGAGTCTGCCTGAGGTTGAGATTAGGCTGAGTGAAGATGTACTTGAGACTCTTGTGGTCAGTGAAGATGTCCACTTTTCTTCCCAATAAGAGATGTCTCCAAGTCAAAAGAGCATGCACAACTGCCGCCAACTCGAGGTCATGAGTGGGGTAGTTCTTCTCGTTGGGCTTCAACTGGCGAGAGGTATAAGCCACAACTTTCTTCTCTTGCATCAACACTGCACCAAGACCTTGAAGAGAGGCATCGCAGAAGACCTCGAACGGTTTGGATTCATCAGGAGGAGTCAGAACTGGAGCAGTGACCAATTTCTCTTTCAAAGTGTTGAAAGCGATGTCACATTCCGGAGACCAAACGTACTTGACGTGCTTCTGGAGAAGGTTTGAAAGAGGCTTCGCGATCTTTGAAAAGTTCTCAACGAACCTTCGACAGTAGCTTGCGAGACCAAGGAAGCTGCGGAGTTGCTTCACGTTCTGAGGTGGTTCCCAATTCACAATTGCAGACACCTTCTCAGGATTCACCGCTATGCCCTTGGCAGAGATGATATGCCCAAGATAGAGAACCTCATCGAGCCAAAACTCGCACTTTGAGAACTTGGCGTAGAACTGATGTTCCCTGAGCTTATCGAGCACCAAACGCAAGTGCTTGGCATGATCTTCCTTGTTCTTCGAAAAGACCAGAATGTCATCGAGGTAGACCAAGACAAAGTCATTTGTGTAGGCGTTGAAGATGAAGTTCATCATGCGAGAGAAAGTCGGAGGAGCGTTGACGAGGCCAAAAGACATGACAGTGTATTCATATGAACCATAGCTTGTTCTGAAAGCCGTCTTGGGAATATCTTGCTCACGGATTCGAATCTGGTGATAGCCCATACGGAGATCAAGCTTGGAGAATACTTGAGCACCTTTGAGTTGTTCGAACAGCTCATTGATGTTGGGAAGTGGGTACTTGTTCTTGATAGTCTTCTTGTTCAATGGACGGTAGTCAACACAAAGTCGGTCCGTTCCATCCTTCTTCTTCACAAAAAGAACTCCACAACCCCACGGAGAAGAACTAGGTCGGATGAGACCCATTCGCTCTTGAATATCGAGTTGCTTCTTCAGCTCCTTCAACTCTTCAGGTCCAAGCTTGTAAGGACGTTTGCAAACAGGTTCCGTGCCAGGCTCAAGATCGATGACGAATTCAACTGGCCAGTGCAGAGGCATTCCTGGAAGCTCTTCTGGAAAGACGTCTTGATATTCGCAAACGACTGGAATTTGAGAGATGGCATCCAGTTCACCCTTCTCATTGAGAGAAAACAGACGGATGGTATCATCACGAGCGGCAAAGACAATTACATCCTCAGATGAATGAGTCAATTGAATCTGCCTGGCAGCACAATCAAGCTGAGCCTTGTGCTTAGAAAGCCAATCCATTCCGAGAATAAGATCAATATCCGAGTCACCAAGAACCGTAGGAGAAGACAGAAACTTGTAGTCACCCAAAGTGATAGTAACATCCGGAACAATGGAGTTAGCATTCATGCGCCTACCGGGAGAGACAACTGCTATCGGTCTAGGAAAAACCTGCAAAGCCAACTCATGCTTAGATGCAAAAGGTCTTGAGATGAAACAATGCGATGCACCAGTGTCAAAAAGAACTTTAGCTGGAATATCGTTAACAGGAAGGTTACCCATGATGACATCTGACGAGTCCTCTGCCTGAGCTGCATTCATCAAATTGACCTTGGCGTGCTTGGGGTTATGCCTGACCACAGCTGTACTTGCCGATCTCACAGGAGGAGGAGGAGGGAGACGCCTCTGATTGAAGCATTTGTTGGCATAGTGACCCTTCTGTTGGCACTTGTTGCACGTGACCTCTGAAAGCGGACGGTGATACGGAGCACTCGATCTTGGAGCTTGAGACGAAGTCTTGTTCTGAAAGCCAGGGTTGGGTGGGTGGGAAGATCCACTGCCACCTTTGCTCTTGTGCTGATAAGGCTGACGGAACGGAGGAGGAGGAAGCCAATACTTCTGCTGCTTAGCCACTTGAGTTGAGGAAGAAGGAGTAGCATCTCTGACTCACTTCTTGGAAGCATCACACTTCAGTTGAGCAGTCTCTTGCTTCAATGCCATGTTGTAAAACTCATCGTACCTCATGGTCTCAAAGAGGACAAGAGCTAGCTGGATTTCTTCTCTGAGACCACGTCTGAACTGGTATATCATGCTCTTCTCGTCAGGGACATCCTGCTTAGCAAAACGGGCGAGCTTCTGAAACATCTTGTTGTACTCGTTGACAGACATAGAGCCTTGCTTCAGGTTGCGGAATTCCTCACGCTTTCTTTCAACCACGCTCTGAAGTCTTGATGGAATTCATCCCAGGTAATCACACAGCCTCCTCTGGAATCTTTGTACTGCTGAAACCATTCTGCAGCTTGGTCTTTGAGTTGGAAGGAAGCGAACTTGACAAAGTCCTCAGGCCTGACGTTACTGCACTCGAAATGCTTGCATAAGTCCACGAGCCAATCATCAGCATCTGTTGCCTCAACAAAATTGCTGAAGGTCTTTGGCTGGTTAGCAAGGAACTGGTTGAGTGTAGCATAGTGATTCTGATTGTTGCCCTGGTTCCCTTGGTTGCGCTCTTGAAGAAGTTGCATGATCAGCTGCGTGTTTGCATTGGTAGCGGCCATCACAGCTTGCCATGCCTCCGGAGGTGGAGGTGGTGGTGGCGGATCAGGATTCAGAGTCGTGCGCATTAGAGGAGCCATCCTGAAGAGGTTGACATCCATTAGCACATTGATAGACAAATATTGAAGCTGAATCAAACGGGTTGAAATTGCAACATATAGTCTTCACATCCGAACAAAATGAACGAATGCATTCCAATTGAAATGGTCACATATCCATAAATTGAGAAGCCACTTAGAATTGAAGTAGAAGAAAAACAACAACAAGGTACGGAACAAGAACGAATACTCGGTAAGGATCACCCAATCTCAAACCAAATATCCGTGGAAGAAGAACTAGAGCTACAAGAATTCCCACCTATGAAACTCCCGAACCTTTCCGGTTATGCAATCAGGTGTTGGGGATATAGGGGAAGCATAATATCTCACCCAAATCTAGCAAATCCTACATCCAGCTGTATCCATCCTTCAACACATAACCGAGAAAAACTTCGGAAATCGTCTACCTCAACCTTCGAAAAGCATCCGTTATACAAGTTATAGCAATACTCCCGAACTCCCGCCCCAGTACTGGGTGGTGTCGAGGTTATCTCACCAACAACTGCATAAACGAGATTTTTGATGTCGGTGAACCTAAACTCGGGTATTCCAGAACTGCAACGATAAAATTGTGACGACAACACCTCGGAGCTCAACTCCCCGGGACACTGCCACAACCCCTAAATGACAGGAAGCACCAAGAACAATGTTCTCGTCACAAATCAATCGGAACGATTCCAAGATACCCGCGTGATCCTAAATTTTTTTAGTGAAATTTGAGAAGAGAAGAGTCAAAACTCTACGTCAGGATGCCTTACCAGAGCGATGAAGGGACTGGGGAGTAAAAAGAATTCCTAAACTCTCCGATATATAATTCCTAAATGACTCAAAACATTTTTCTAGACTCAACAACGCCAGCTAATTCGATCAAGCAGGGGGGCTCCTAAGGTCGGGGAAGGCTCTGATTATGAACTTGTAACGCCCTCGATGCGGCTATATCTCCTACGTGTCAAAGCACGGCTTAGAGGCATAACCGCATTGAAAGCAATGTCGCAAGTAAGGTAATCTTCACAACAACCCATGTAAATAGATAATAGGGGAAAAGGTAAATAGTTGGCTTACACTCACCATGTCACACAAATACATGAATAGCATTACAATCATCCAATACACTCATGGTCCAACAACGGTACCAAAATAAAAGATCAACCCCAACATGCGACACGGTCCCGATCGCTCCAACTGGGCACCACTACTGATCATCAGGGAAAGACACATAGTAATGGCGAGAGTCTTCGTCAAACTCCCACTTGAGCTCAAGCGCATCATCTGGAACAGAATCATCGGTCCATGCATCTAGTTTGGAAGTAATCTGTGAGTCACGGGGACTCAGCAATCTCGCACCCTCGCGATCAAGACTATTAAAGCTTATGGGTAAGGCAAGGTAATATGTGGAGCTGCAGCAAGCGACTAGCATATATGGTGGCTAACCTGCTCGCAAAAGAGAGCGAGAAGAGGTGGCAAAGCACGAACGAAGAACTATAGAACAACCTACGTTAAACATTACTCCAACACCGTGTTCACTTCCCGGACTCCGCCGAGAAGAGACCATCACGGTTACACACGGAGTTGATTCGTTTTAATTAAGTTAAGGTTCATGTTATCTACAACTGTACATTAACAAATTCCCATCTGCCCATAACTGCGGGACGGCTTTCGAAAGTTCAAATCCCTGCAGGGGAGTCCCAACTTACCCCATCACAAGCTCTCATGGTCAACGAAGGATATTCCTTCTCCCAAGACATTCCGATCAGACTCGGCATCCCGGTTCTATGAGACTTCCTCGACAAGGGTAAAACTAAACTAGCAACACCGCCCGAATGTGCCGACAAATCCTGGTAGGAGCTGCACATATCTCGTTCTCAGGGCACACCGGATTGTCCAAGGTTCCGGTAGGCCAGCCCAGAGTTGCCCCTGGTGGCCACCGGCAGCTGACAGGTTGGACCAACACTCAGAGGAGCACTGGCCCGGGGGTTTAAATAAAGATGACCCTTGAGTCCGCGGAACCCAAGGGAAAAGAGGCTAGGTGGCGAATGGTAAAACCAAAGTTGGGCATTGCTGAAAGAGTTTTATTCAAGGCGAACTGTCAAGGGGTTCCCATTATCACCCAACTGCGTAAGGAACGCAAAATCCGGGAACATAACACCGATATGATGGAAACTAGGGCGGCAAGAGTGGAACAAAACACTAGGCAAAAGGCTGAGACTTCCACCCTTTACCAAGTATATAGATGCATTAAGATAACAAGATAATATGGTGATATCCCAACAATAAACAATGTTCCAACAAGGAACGATCTCCAATCTTCACATGCAACTAGCAACGCTATAAGAGGGGGCTGAGCCAAGCGGTAACATAGCCAATCAACAGTTTGCTAGGACATGGTGGGTTAGAGGTTTGACATGGCAATTTGGGAGGCATGATAAGCAAGTGGTAGGCATCGTAGCATAGGCATAGCCAAAGAGCGAGCATCTAGCAAGCAAAGATAGAAGTGATTTCGAGGGTATGATCATATTGCCTGCAAAGTTGTCAGAGTTGACTTGATCCTCGTAAGCAAACTCAACGGGCTCCTCGTTAGCGAACTCGTCTCCCGGCTCTACCCAAACAAGAAAAACAAGCAAAAGGAACACAATCAACCACGTCCAATGCTCGAACAACATGATGCAAACATGGTATGCTATGCGGGAAGCGATATGTGATGCATATGCAAGATTTGACAAGGAATGATTGAACCTGGCCTCAACTTGGAAATCCAAGAGTGCCACTTGAAAGGTGAGGTGATTTCGGTTGAAATCGATATAACTATCACCGGCCATCTAAATGGTCTGCGATAAACAGCAAGTAGCCATCTAAATGCATCAAGATAATTATGATACAGTACTCAAACATCACAACAAAATACATGGCAGGGATCCACTCATGATGCTTGACAAAAGATGAGCACTGAGCTACGGCCAATTCATCCATTAATAGGTTCAAACAAGCATGGCAAAAGTGCAAATGATAACAGGTTTCAGACTTAGTGAAATTAACACAAGTCTGGAATTTAACATCAGGTAGCACACTTTGGAGCATGAAAACTAAATGCTACAGGAACTTAACATGGCAAAGCAAGGCATGACATGAAGCTACTCAAAGCACTTAACAAAAGTCCCTTAGTGACCTTGAGCCAAAAGGGATCAGAAAATACAATTGCAAGCATGTGAACATGGCAAAAACATAATCAGATTACAGACTTAGTGAAAAACTGGAGCATGCAAATCTGTTAACGAGTAGGCATGTTCACGAGCTCGATGCACTAACTACAGAGCATGGCAAGAGCAACAACATAGTGTGCACGAATCAATAACAACATCCTCGGCAAAATCGCTAACAAGTCAACAATCTGCCAGGATTCACGAAATAGCAAAAGTAGAGCTCGATTGACTCAATCTAGGCTGCTCCATAATTACAAACAAAGACATGGATGGATAGAGAACCACAATGTTAACAAAACATCCTTACTGATCATCCTCAAAAGAGGCACGGATCACAAGGAAAACAACATGAACATATGGCATATTGACTAAATCAGATCAAGGACTTGGTGAAATTCTAAGTCCCTGAAATCAGCATTAACGAATGCACTACTTTGCAAGCTTGTGCTAGTCACGACACATATCACAAAAATACATGGTAAGCACCTCTGTAAATATGGCATGGCATATAACAAAACTTATGTAGAACTCAGGAGCATATCATGCACACATTAATCATGGCAAAAATGACAAATAGCTATTTGATGAAACAGATCTGACAATTATATCACATAGCCCTCTTCCAACAGCATTTCGGGCATCAAGATGACCTCAAATGAAAATGATGCAATGAGATGAAATGATGTACTCTCTGAGTCGAACATTTTGATATGCTACACGCGCAAATCGGTGCTACGGATGCGGAGTTACGACATGATGAAAAACGCAAATAAATTAGGGTTAGGGGCAAAAGTCAACCCTAGTGGATCTCAGATCCAGATCGGCACGGACTTCGAGGTGCTCGCCAGAGTTCCTGTTCGCCGGAGTTGTGGTCGCAGTGGCCGGAGCTTCGAGGGGGGCGGAGGAGAGGCCGGGGTGGAGAGGAGCTCGCCGGACGGTGAGGTGGCCGCGGTGGAGCGGCGAGGCGGCGGGGCGGCGAGGCGCGGGCTGGCCGCGGCGGTGCTCGGCTCCGGTCGACGAGGAGCGCGGCGGCGGCGCAGCGACCGGAGCAGATCGGGGCGGTGCGGGCGCGAGGAGGAAGACGGTGGGCGCGCGGGCGGCGAGGAGATGGGCTCGGGGGCTCGCTGCGGGCCGAGCGGGCCTCGGCGGCTGCGGGCGCCGGCCAGGGACACGTGGCTGCGCGCTATTGGCGCGGGGCGGCGGCGGCGGCTTTGTCCAGCGCGGCCCGGACGCTGTCCGGTGTGCGGAGAGGAAGGGGAGCTAGGGTTAGGGTGGTTTGATCCGGGATTTTCGGGGGGAGTGCCTTTTTATAGGTAGAGGGAGCTAGGAGGCTCCAAATTGAGCACGATTTGCGGCCACGCGATCGTGAGCGAACGACCGAGATGATGGGGAGGGTTTTGGTGGGTTTTGGGCCACTTTGGAGGGGTGTTGGGCTGCAACACACACGAGGCCTTCTCGGTCCCTCAGTTAACCGTTGGAGTATCAAACGAAGTCCAAATGGTACGAAACTTGACAGGCGGTCTACCAGTAGTAAACCAAAGGCCACTTGGCAAGTCTCGGTCCAATCCGGAAATGTTTAACCTCCACACGCGAAAAGAGGTAAAAGGGGGCACCGGAGGACATAGGAGCGCCGGAATGCAAAACAGACAACGGGGAAAATGCTCGGATGCATGAGATGAACTCATATGCAAATGCAATGCACATGATGACATGATATGAGATGCATGACAACGGCAACAACACACGGAGACAAAAACCCGAACCCTAGGAAATAAAATAACTTAGCGCCGGAAACAGCAAGAGTTGGGATACATATAAGGTAAATTACATCCGGGGTGTTACACCCCCCCTCCACACACACCACACACTCCCCAAAACCTCCGCTGACACAGACACATGCCACCCCTGAAAGCATTGGTAGGTCGCCGCCACCGCCGGTGCCTCCATCCTCAACCTCTTCCTGTGTGCCGGGGAGCTCGAGGAGACAATGGCCCAAAAGAGGGTTATCGCGGCCTTTTCGCCTGACACCGGCGAGGTGGCTGCCGGGGTGTCCCCATCATCCTCCGCGGGTGTCGGTGTCAAAACCGGCGGATCTCGGGTAGGGGGTCCCGAACTGTGCGTCTGAGGTTGATGGTAACAGGAGACAAGGGACACGAAGTTTTACCCAGGTTCGGGCCCTCTCGATGGAGGTAATACTCTACGTCCTGCTTGATTAATATTGATGAGTATGGGGGTTACAAGAGTTGATCTACCACGAGATCGTAGTGGCTAAAACCCTAGAAGTCTAGCCTATATGATTATGATTGCCTCTACGGACTAAACCATCCGGTTTATATAGAGACCGGAGGGGACTAGGGTTGTACAAAGTCGGTTACAGAGAAATGAATCTTCATATCCGAACGCCAAGATTGCCATCCACGCCAAGGCGAGTCCCATCTGGACACGGGTGAGAGAATCTTTAGTCTTGTATCTCGATAGCCCTGCAGTCCAGCCCATGTCCAACAGGCCGGACGCCTGAGGACCCCTTAGTCCAGGACTCCCTCAGTAGCCCCTGAACCAGGCTTCAATGACGAGGTGTTCGGCGTGCAAATTGTCTTCGGCATTGCAAGGCGGGTTCCTTGTCCGAATACTTCAAAACAGCTTTCGAACACAAAGAACGTGTCCGGCTCTACAAAACAAGCACCACACAAAATCGCAGAGAGTATAATATTTCACAAGTCAAATCCGCTGACAACTTTTTGTAGCGTGACACCACATCACCACCTGGTCATTATCGAACCATTCAGCCTGCCGCTTCATATTTCGAGATGCGGTTTTATTGGCATGTCTTGTCAAAGCAGAGATCGTGTCCCCATATTACGGGATTCTCATCAATATAGGCGTGGATAACCCAACCGTTCCGTTGGCATAATCCCTTGGGAATAGGCAGGCTTTACGGCCTATGAGGAGGCGTTTGATATTAATTGCCTTTATAAAGGGGCACATGCCCGTCTTTCTCCTCCGCGCCTTCCTCTTCCTCAATCTTTCCAACCTCGAGTTCTAACACGCAGGTTTCAACTTAACTATTTCGAGCCTCCCAGTCATGTCCGGACCTAGCCCTCAAGGCCGGTGGGTGGCCTCCTCTGTCAAAGAGGAGGATATCGCGAAGCTCGGGCAACAACATACTTGACCGCAGAAATCCCCCATAGGCTCCCTGCTAAAGGACATGTTATTCCCACTCCCAGATCCGGCGAGAGGGTCGTATTCATCTCCCACTTCCTCCGGGGGCTAGGGTTCGCTCTCCACCCCTTCGTTCGCGGCCTCATGTTTTATTACGGGCTAGATTTGCACGATCTAGCTCCGAACTCCTTCCTTCATATCTCGGCGTTCGTTGTCATGTGTGAGGCTTTTCTCCGCATTACCCCTCACTTCGGTTTATGGCTCAAGACCTTTAACTTGAAGCCGAAGGTAATCGGGGGGGGGGAGCAAATAGAGTGTGGAGGTGCCATGGTGAACAAGCTCCACAATTCTTTTTGTCCCAAAGGCTCTTTCACAGAAGTTTCCGACCTATGGCAGCGGGAGCGGTTTTACATCACCGAACCTCGTGGTACCAAGTGGGCATCTGCAGCCGCGTTAAGACCTCGCCCTCCATTACAGCTCGCATCATGGATTAATAAGGTACTGGACTGGGAATCCATTGACGTAGTACAGACGCTACAAAGCCGCATCCGGAGCCTCCTTGAAAAGGACACTGGCCTCATCAATGTAATCCAGGTAATGCTAGTCCGCCGGGTCTTGCCATGCCAGCGACGGCCCCTCCGCATGTGGGAGTTCAATCCGGAAGGACCACGGACCCTTCAGCACTTCTTCGACAAGACACACAAAGGAATGTGTAAGTTATTCTTTGAGACACGAAGGCAGTGGTCGGATACCACCAAAGACATTAGCCTTGACTGCAATCATCCGGATACCTCGATAAGCACTCGACTCCCTAACATGGCTTAGTTAAACATCATGTAATACTAAGAAAACCATCTTCACACAGGGCTGGGTAAAAAAGGAGGAACGAATTAGGTGTTCAGCCCCTCTCCCTGAAGACTCAGTCGATCCTGTGTTAACAAGGATGTTGGCTGCGGCGCCATATCAAGTGCCGGTGAAGGAGGACAAGGAGGAGAACAAGACGGCCAAAAGTGACCTCCATTCGAAAGGTACACTAGACGCTATGTCCGGGGAGATTGGGGCTCCCTCTTCCGAGGACAAAAGAGAAGGGGAAGCGGACATCTCTTCCCCATATGGGAAGAAGAGGACCGCCTCTGAACATTTGGAGGAGGGTGCTCCTAAGTGAGGGAATATGTCCTTGCTGGGTGGTTTGGGTTCGGAAGACGATGTCGACGCGCAGTTCCTCCGTAAGGACAAGCCTTTAGCTGAATGGTAAGTGAACAAAGGTGTCCTAAACATATCCCGTTCCATTCCGCTTACAAGGGCAACCTCTGAAAATATATGTTTGCAGTCCGGCATGCAGTCTTCCTCAATAATCCTCCTCCTCGAGGGATCTTCTTCCGGAGATGATGGAAAGCGAGACACCTCCCCAGACCCTCTCGCCCAATAGGGCGGACGACTTTGAGGTGTCGCCCCAGAGGATTTCTCCTGATCAACAAGTGGTGCGAGGGACAATGAAGACCGCGCACGAAGGTGATACTTCGGGGGCCCAGGGTTTCGGGCATGCAGCCCCTTCGGGGATAAACAAAAAGGCCCCGAACTATCCTGTTTACAGTCGGAGACGACTCTAGAGTCAAGCAAACACATCTCTTTGAAGGGAGTCCGTACTCCCATCACCGCTTCCAGGAACGAGGAGGCACCGGATACCTTGATGGACGTGTTGCAACATGCATCCATCTCAGGGGAACATCATACCTTGATGGGTACGGTAGCCGAGAGGATTCTCTCCGCGAGAAGCGGATTGAATGAAGCCTTCATGGGCCTGCTAAGAGACTTCGAGGTATGCAATGTAATATCTTCAATTGCACTTTACATGCAAAAAATGCACCCGTGTATAGATAGTAGCCCTTGAGACTCTGGTTGGCATCCGATAGGAGGCAATCATAGGATCAAAAAAGATATGCCCAGGAAATAATCTAACTAAGTGGAACATAGGTTGTTTCATCCACGGCGACTGCCCGTGCTACAGAGGTTGCCGATCTGAAGCGGAAACTTGATGTGGCGGATGACGACATCACGCTTATTAACATGCGGCTTGACGAGGCGCAAGGTATGTTTTGGGGCGGTCAGTATATGTATGTATAATGATATGAGTACGAAGCTGATAATTATATATTGAAATATGCATAACTACCGATGGTGCTGTCGCAGTTGAGACCCTGCGGGCTGAGCTCGTCCGAGCCAAGGAGCAAGTCAGGATGAGTAATGTGGCTGCCAAGAAGGCGGCGGAGGAGTTAAAGGCCGAACAGGCTGCTCGTCGTCAGTGCGAAGAAAGAATATCTTCCATAGAGCAAGATGCCACTTGAAAATGCCAAGCACTCGAGGAGGAAAACAAGGCCAAAGCAGCCGAACTAGAGAGGGCCTTACGAGAGGCGAGAGAGGCACGATCTGAGTCGAGAGCGGCTCGGGAGGAGATCCGGCAAGCCGGGGAGATAGCGGTGGGTAAGCCCTTCCTATTACAGACTAAATTCGGTGATCCGAAGTATGCCCTGCTTAATGAAATATGGAGTTCTCCAGATGCATTCTTGGACTTGCCGAAGATTACCTCTGATGCGACGCAGTTTTACCAAGCACAAGAAGGGTGTGCAACGGAGAAGCTTTTCTGGTCACAATTCAGCACACCAAAGCGCACGCTGTTGCTGAACGAATAGATGACCCAGTGGGCCGAGTTCCACAAGATATCCGGTTCTGCCATGAAGGACGTCGTTGTCCGGCTGTGGTCGACTGAGCCAGTTCCGGATAGTTATTTAGGTTTGGTGCGGTGATACGTCTCCAACGTATCTATAATTTTTGATTGTTCCATGCTATTATTTATCTGTTTTGGATGTTTAATGGGCTTTAATTTACCTTTTTATATTATTTTTGGGACTAACCTACTAACCAAAGGCCCAATGCAAATTGCTGTTTTTTGCCTATTTCAGTGTTACATAGAAAAGGAATATCAAACGGAATCCAAACGGAATGAAACCTCCGGGAGAGTTATTTTTGGAACAAACGTGATCCAGGAGACTGGGAGTGGCCGTAAAGAAAGAAGCGAGGAGGCCACAAGGCAGGGGGCGCGCCCCCCACCCTCGTGGGCCCCTCGCAGCTCCACTGACATACTTCTTCCTCCTATATATACCCATATACCCCGAAAACATCCAGGAGCACCACAAAACCCTATTTCCACCATCGCAACATTATGTACCCAAGAGATCCCATCTTGGGGCCTTTTCTGGAGCTCTGCCGGAGGGGCAATCGATCATGGAGGGCTTCTACATCAACACCATAGCCTCTCCGATGATGTGTGAGTAGTTTACCACAGACCTTCGGGTCCATAGTTATTAGCTAGATGGCTTCTTCTCTCTCTTTGGATCTCAATACAAAGTTCTCCTTGATCTTCTTGGAGATCTATTCGATGTAATTCTTTTTGTGGCATTTTTGTCGAGATCCGATGAATTGTGGGTTTATGATCAAGATTATGTATGAACAGTATTTGATTCTTCTCTGAAATCTTTTATGTAATATTTGTTATCTTTGCAAGTCTCTTCGAATTATCAGTTTGGTTTGGCCTACTAGATTGATCTTTCTTGCAATGGGAGAAGTGCTTAGCTTTGGGTTCAATCTTGCAGTGTCCTTTTCCAGTGATAGCAGGGACAGCAAGGCACATATTGTATTGTTGCCATCGAGGATAAAAAGATGGGGTTTATATCATATTGCTTGAGTTTATCCCTCTACGTCATGTCATCTTGCCTAATGCATTACTCTGTTCTTATGAACTTAATACTCTAGATGCATGCTGGAGAGCGGTCGATGTGTGGAGTAATAGTAGTAGATGCAGAATTGTTTTGGTCTACTTGTCATGGACGTGATGCCTATATACATGATCATGCCTAGATATTCTCATAATTATGCACTTTTCTATCAATTGCTCGACAGTAATTTGTTTACCCACCATAATACTTATGTTATCTTGAGAGAAGACACTAGTAAAACCTATGCCCCCCGGGTCTACTTTCCATCGTATAAGTTTCCAATATATTTTATTTTGCAATCTTTATTTTCCTTTCTATATAATAAAAATACCAAAAATGTTTATCTTATTATCTCTATCAGACCTCACTCTCGTAAGTGACCGTGAAGGGATTGACAACCCCTTTTATCGCGTTGGTTGTGAGGTTCTTATTTGTTTGTGTAGGTGCGAGGTGACTTGCGTGTAGTCTCCTACTGGATTGATAACTTGGTTCTCAAAAACTAAGGGAAATACTCATGCTACATTACTGCATCACCCTTTCCTCTTAAAGGGAAAACCAACGCAGTGCTCAATAGGTAGCAAAAGGATTTTTGGCGCCATTGCCGGGGAGATCTACGCACAGGTCAAGACATACCAAGTACCCATCACAAACTCTTATCCCTCGCATTACATTATTTGCCATTTCCCTCTCGTTTTCCTCTCCCCCACTTCGCCCTTGCCATTTTATTCGCCTATTTTCCTTTTGTTTTTCTTTCGCCATGGCCGAATCAAAAAGGGCTAAGGGTTCTCTCCCGAGCTTTAGTACTTTGGATAGTCCCTCTGTTCTTTCTAAGCTCATAAATAATGATGCTATGTAAATACCTACCGGGTTATCAATGAGGGTTTGAATAATTTCGATGAAGATGATCCCGGAAATTTTTGTTATTTACATGATGAGTCTTTAAAAGATGCTTGGGATAGGTTATTAAGGATCCGAGCCAGCTATGTGCCTCAATATCATATCGAGATATACCTGAAAAGCTTTTATGTTGGCTTACCCTCTTCATTCAAGCAAGTCATAGACTCTATTTTTGAAGAAGGTTTTCTTGAGGGGGATCCCATAGATACCTATGAAAAGATGAAAGCTATATTTGGGCACCCCATGAGTGAGAAGGTTGAATCCACCTCTCTTTTGTGCTTTTATCAAAATGAAATTATCAAAGAGATGAAGTCTAGCTTAGATGGAAATTTCCGTAGCGTGCTTAATCTTTCTTCCACCATTAATGGCCACGTACTTTCTCAGAATAGAAATATAAATGCTATAGATAAGAAATTTTCTATTTTCTTTCCTAATACCAAAGATGGTAATACCTAGATCTATTCTTGTTTTTATGCCTAGCTAGGGGCGTTAAACGATAGCGCTTGTTGGGAGGCAACCCAATTTTATTTTTGTTGCTTGCTTTTTGGTTCTGTTTAGTAATAAATAATTCATATATCTTATTTTTAGATGTGGTTTTATGCTTTTAATTAGTGTTTGTGCAAAGTAGAACCTTTGGGAAGACTTGCTGGAAGTTTTTGCGATCTTGCTGTAAAAAACAGAAACTTTAGCGCTCACGACATTTGCTGCCATTTTTTACTGTAGAGTGCGATTAGGTTGATTCTTTTTGCAGATGATTAATAGAACAATTAGTCAAGTCCAAAATTTTATTTCAGAATTTTTGGGGTTAGATAAGTATTCGAAACCTACATATTACTACAGACTGTTCTGTTTTTGACAGATTCTGTTTTTCGTGTGTTGTTTGCTTATTTTGATGAATCTATGGCTAGTATCGGGGGGTATGAATCATAGAGAAGTTGGAATACAGTAGGTTTCACACCAATATAAATATATATTGATCTCATTACAGTACCTTAAGTGGTGGTTTGTTTTCTTATACTAACGGAGCTCATGAGATTTTCTGTTGAGTTTTGTGTTGTGAAGTTTTCAAGTTTTGGGTAAAGATTTGATGGATTATGGAACAAGGAGTGGCAACAGCCTAAGCTTGGGGATGCCCAAGGCACCCCAAGGTAAAATTCATGGACAAATAAAATCCTAAGCTTGGGGATTCCATGGAAGGCATCCCCTCTTTCGTCTTCGTCCATCGGTAACTTTACTTGATGCTATATTTTTGTTCGCCACATGATATGCGGTTTGCTTGGAGCATCTTGTATGATTTGAGTCATTGCTTTTTAGTTTAACACAATTATCCTTGCTGTACACACCTTTTGGGAGAAACACATGAATCGGAATTTATTAGAATACTCTATGTGATAGGCATCGAAGATGGGTATAATAAAAACTATCATAAAAAGTGCATTGAATACTATGAGAAGTTTGATACTTGATGATTGTTTTCAGATATGAAGATGGTAATATTAGAGTCATGCTAGTTGAGTAGTTGTGAATTTTAGAAATACTTGTGTTAAAGTTTGTGATTCTTGTAGCATGCACGTATGGTGAACCATTATTTCATGAAGTCGGAGCATGATTTATTTATTGATTGTCTTCCTTATGAGTGGCGGTCGGGGACGAGCGATGGTCTTTTCCTACCAATCTATACCCCTAGGAGCATGCGCGTAGTACTTTGTTTTGATAAATAATATATTTTTGCAATAAGTATGTGATTTCTTTATGACTAATGTTGAGTCCATGGATTATACGCACTCTCACCCTTCCACCATTGCTAGCCTCTCTAGTACCCCGCAACTTTCGCCGATACCATAAACCCACCATATACCTTCCTCAAAACAGCCACCATACCTACCTATTATGGCATTTCCATAGCCATTCCGAGGTATATTGCCATGCAACTTACCACCGTTCTGTTTATTATGACACGCTTCGTCATTGTCATATTGCTTTGCATGATCATGTAGTTGAGATCGTATTTGTGGCAAAGCCACCTTTATAATTATTTCATACATGTCACTCATGAGTCATTGCACATCCCAGTACATAGAGTCATATTTTGTTCTAAGTATCGAGTTGTAATTTTTTGAGTTCTAAGTAAATAAAAGTGTGATGATCATCATTATTAGAGCATTGTCCCATGTGAGGAAAGGAAGATAGAGACTATGATTCCCCCACAAGTCGGGATGAGACTCCGGACGAAAAAAAATTTGAGAAAAAGAGAGAAGGGACAATGTTACTATCCTTTTACCACACTTGTGCTTCAAGGTAGCACCATAATCTTCATGATAGAGAGTCTCTTATGTTGTCACTTTCATATACTAGTGGGAATTTCGGATGAACACCCATTTAGTTTCTTTTGTTGAGCTTTCATACACTTATCGCTCTAGTGCATCCGTTGCATGGCAATCCATACTCACTCACATTGATATCTATTGATGGGCATCTCCATAGCCCATTAATACGCCTAGTTGATGTGAGACTATCTTCTCCTTTTTGTCTTCTCCACAACCGCCGTTCTATTCCACCTATAGTGCTATGTCCATGGCTCACGCTCATATATTGCGTGAAGATTGAAAAAGTTTGAGAACATCAAAAGTATGAAACAATTTCTTAGCTTGCCATCGTGGTTGTGCATGATTTAAATATTTTGTGTGGTGAAGATAGAGCATAACCAGACTATATGATTTTGTAGGGATAACTTTCTTTGGCCATGTTATTTTGAAAAGACATGATTGCTTTATTAGTATGCTTGAAGTACTATTATTTTTATGTCAATATTAAACTTTTGTCTTGAATCTTTCGGATCTGAACATTCATGCCACAATAAAGAAAAATACATTGAGAATTATGCTAGGTAGCATTCCACATCAAAAATTTTGTTTTTATCATTTACCTACTCGAGGACGAGCAGGAATTAAGCTTGGGGATGCTTGATACGTCTCCAATGTATCTATAATTTTTTTATTGTTCCATGATATTATATTATCTGTTTTGGATGTTTAATGGGCTTTAATTTACCTTTTTATATTATTTTTGGGACTAACCTACTAACCAAAGGCCTAGTGCAGATTGTTGTTTTTTGCCTATTTCAGTGTTTCGCAGAAAAGGAATATCAAACAAAATCCAAATGGAATGAAACCTTCGGGAGAGTTATTTTTGGAACAAACATGATCCAGGAGACTTGGAGTGGCCGTAAAGAAAGAAGCGAGGAGGCCACGAGGCAGGGGGCGCACCCAGGGGGGCAGGCGCGCACCCCACCCTTGTGGGCCCCTCGTAGCTCCACCGACGTACTTCTTATATTATTTTTGGGACTAACCTACTAACCAAAGGCCTAGTGCAGATTGTTGTTTTTTGCCTATTTCAGTGTTTCGCAGAAAAGGAATATCAAACAAAATCCAAATGGAATGAAACCTTCGGGAGAGTTATTTTTGGAACAAACATGATCCACGAGACTTGGAGTGGCCGTAAAGAAAGAAGCGAGGAGGCCACGAGGCAGGGGGCGCACCCAGGGGGGCAGGCGCGCACCCCACCCTTGTGGGCCCCTCGTAGCTCCACCGACGTACTTCTTCCTCCTATATACCCATATACCCCGAAAACATCCAGGAGCACCACGAAACCCTATTTCCACCGCCGCAACCTTCTGTACCCAAGAGATCCCATCTTGGGGCCTTTTCCGGTGCTCCGTCAGAGGGGGAATCGATCACAGAGGGCTTCTACATCAACACCATAGCCTCTCCGATGATGTGTGAGTAGTTTACCACAGACCTTCGGGTCCATAGTTATTAGCTAGATGGCTTCTTCTCTGTCTTTAGATCTCAATACAAAGTTCTCCTCGATCTTCTTGGAGATCTATTCGATGTAATTCTTTTTGCGGTGTGTTTGTCGAGATCCGATGAATTGTGCGTTTATGATCAAGATTATCTATGAACAATATTTGATTTTCTCTGAATTTTTTTATGTATGATTTGTTATCTTTGCAAGTATCTTTGAATTATCAGTTTGGTTTGGCCTACTAGATTGATCTTTCTTGCAATGGGAGAAGTGCTTAGCTTTGGGTTCAATCTTGTGGTGTCCTTTTCCAATGACAGTAGGGGCAGCAAGGCACGTATTGTATTGTTGCCATTGAGGATAAAAAGATGGAGTTTATATCATATTGCTTGAGTTTATCCCTCTACATCATGTCATCTTGCCTAATGCATTACTCTGTTCTTATGAACTTAATACTCTAGATGCATGCTGGATAGCGGTCGATGTGTGGAGTAATAGTAGTAGATGCAGAATCGTTTCGGTCTACTTGTCGCGGACGTGATGCCTATATACATGATCATGCCTAGATATTCTCATAATTATGCACTTTTCTATCAATAGAGGGTCAGTGCTCAAAGGTTATGATCTTTGAGTGAATGTACCAAGATTGTAAAAAATCAATATTATGATATATTAAGGCTACGTTTTTTATATTTTTGCCTAAAGGTTTTGGTTCCTCTTATGCGGCCGTCCTTGTTTAATTTGAAAGTTTTCCAATTGTCGGCTTCAGCCCCCACGCATAAAATACGGGGGTGTTCAGAAAAGCACTTGCTCACTCTTGACCCAACGTCTTGGTGTGTGAAGTAGGTCTCAAGGCGGCGAACTAGGCAATCAGACTATAGGGCTTTAACACTTTCACTTAGCCATATGAGTTTGACGGTGGGTCTACGATATTGCCCCTGGTATGTACGCGGTTATCCCAATACGGTGTGCTACATAGGTGACCTTAAAAACGGTCCTTCGTGTAATACGGAAGGAATCGCGAAAGATTCTTATAAGTCATCGAGTGGTTGACCAGCTCTCGCTGCATCATGACAGTCAGTTTTCGGCTTTCTCTACTGAGGTGCTTGACCAGATGAACCGGAAACACGATCGCAGTAGTTCTCCCTTTACTACCCTAGCCGATAGAGAGGAACCTAAGGTAGTAAGCATAGGAGCCGGGCAACCCAAGTATTGACCAAAGACATGATTAGGAGCTGATGCATATAAGGCCAAATTCGTGACGCCGAAGTGTGCTGTAAAGCTATTCAGACTTGTCGGCGACTCACTTGTTCCCATATCGAGCCCTTGGCAATTTGTGCCGACGTGCGTGTGTGAAATAACCGAAGAAGCAAGATTCGGTTATGTAGAAAAAGCGAATACTGAATACAGATTATGTTCACTAGGACCTGATTGATACATCAATCGCCATCTTACAGATAATAACGCCACAACCCAGGCTATTTGACATGCCGGGGTTAAAGGCTGAGGAAAAAGGCACTTTACACGCTCGAAATAGAGAATGCGGTCTACAAAGAATTATTTGGATCTCCTGTCGCACGTCTGCGCTGCCTTACCTCGGTGAAAGGGCTCCTTAACAGGAATATCCTTTGAGTAAGAGTATGAAGCCGAACTCCGAAAGAGTCCGAGAGATGACCAGCCTTTGAGCCACCTGTGGTAAAAGATAAAAAATGATTTAGAAAAAAAGAGAGGCTATGGAGTGCTTATAGGCCTGTCCATATTTTGCCTCCGCCGATGACCAGGGTATTTTAAGTGCATAATTATGTATCCGCGGTATAGACTTCGCGGGCATATGAGGCGAACGACAAAGGCCGAACTGCTAATCCATCCCTGAGATTGATCGGTCCTGTTTAATAGAGACCGGCGGCTTAATGGCCGATAAGATATGCGGCTTGATGAGGCCACTTTGTACTTCGGCTGTATTAGCCATAGTGTGACCCTCTGTACGGAGGGAGCGCTCCGTATTTCCATTTATTGTTATGACGCCGCGTGGACCGGGCATCTTAAGTTTTGCATGGGCGTAGTGTGGGACCGCATTAAAACAAGCAAAAGCAGTACGCCCTAGAAGTGCATGGTAGCCAATGCGGAACAGGGAAAAATTGAAGGTCAAGCCTTCACTTCGAAAGTTATTCGGCGAACCGAAAACTACTTTCAATGTGATGGAGCCCGTGTAGTGAGCTTCTACGCCAGGTACTGCTCCCTTGAGGGTAGTTGTGGTGGGCTTGATTCTTGAAGGATCAATGCCCATTTTGCAGACAGTGTCTTGGCAAAGTAGATTAAGGCTGCTGCCGCCGTCCATAAGGACTTTCGTGAGATGTGACCCATTGATAATTGGGTCGAGGACCAGGGCTGCGTGACGGACACTGACTGGGTGATCCTTGCGATCAAAAGTGATCGGGCAGGCCGCCCATTGGTTAAGTTTTTGGGGGACCGGCTCCATGGCATAGGTGTCCTATGGTGCACACTTGCGCTCCCCTGTAGGGGTGTGCGTCACGTGTACCATGTTTACCATTTTTACTTCGGGGGGAAATTGGTTCTGACCCTCGGTGTTTGGTGGGTGAGTCTCTTCGTCATCACTGTCACTGGGCGGCCCATTCCCTTTGTGTTCGACATTACGCTTGCCAGCTTATTTGAAGACCCAACAACTTCTATTGGTATGATTGGCAGGTTAATTGGGGTGCCATGAATCCGGCAGGGCCGATCAAGTGTCTTGTCTAAATTGGATGGTCCGTCTCTGTTTGCCTTGAATGGCTTTTTCTGTTGACCGGGTTTGGAGCCGTTGAATCTGGCATTGACCGCCATGTCGTGCGTTCCTTCATTATCATTTCGACACTTGTATTTATTGCGTCGTGACTTGCCATTGCCGTCTCGAACTTCAAAAGTACCCGGGTCACTGGTGTTGTTGCTTCCACGAGCGAGCCAGCTGTGCATAGAATCGGGTCATCAAAGCGGTAAGGGCTGCCATGGATTTTGGTTTTTCTTGTCCGAGATGGCGGGCGAGCCATTCGTCTCGGACACTATGTTTAATGGCCACGAGGGCTTCAGCGTCCGGACAATCGACAATTTGGTTCTTTTTAATTAAGAACCTAGTCCGAAGCTTCCTGGCTGGATAATGTGACTTAGGTCATCGGCATCTGGAGGCCGGACATATGTACCTTGGAAGTTATCGTGGAAGGCATCTTCCAAGTCTTCCCAGCTGCCAATGGAATTCTCTGGTAGACTGTTCAGCCAGTGTCGAGCTGGCCCCTTGAGTTTTAGCGGGAGGTATTTGATGGCATGAAGATCGTCCCCGCGGGTCATATGAATATGGAGAATAAAGTCTTCAATCCATACCGCGGGATCTGTGGTTCCATCATATGATTCGATATTCACGGATTTGAACCCTTCTGCGAATTCATGTTCCATTACTTCATCAGTGAAGCAGAGGGGGTGTGCGGCGCCTCTATATCGGGCCAGGTCGTGATATAGTTTGGATGGAGTCCGTCTGCGGCTTTCGGCGCGGACGTGATTGTGCTTGCCATGTTTGGCTTGATAGCCATCGTCATGTGACGGGGCACGCCCCCGCGATCCATAGATCGATCTGGTCTGACCTGCTCCACACACCAGGTCCTGCCGTAGGTCGTATGTATGTCCCCGAGTTGTTTTCTTTTTGCCTTTATGGTAAGGTAGTGCTAGATGGTGTTTGGTTTGAGTTGCCGCTTTGTCTTGGCCACGTTGTGGTCGATCAGCCGCATTACGTGCTGACGGTACATGCTCCAGCACCTCGTCGTCCAATTGAGGTAGAAATTTGTGCTTCGGATAACTTTTGGATGGGCGCTTGAGGCCGTATTCCTCGGCTGCTAGGACATGAGTCCATCTATTATTGAGTAGATCTTTGTCACCTTTGAGCTGGTGCTGCTTCTTTTTCAGGCTCCTTGCAGTGTCTATTAGCCGGTGCTTGAAGCGCTCCTACTCAAGAGGTTCCTCAGGCACGATAAAATCCTCGTTGCCGAGGCTCTCCTCATCCTCGGAGAGTGGAAGATAATTACTGTCCTCCAAGTCTTCGTTTATGGCCTGTTCATCGGGGCTAACTTGCCCGTCTTCCCATTCGTACTGTTCTGAAGTTGGCTTAACGGGGTCTTCATTGTTTGCGGCATTGTTCGGAGTATTGTTTTCTCCTATGTCGGTATTGTTATCTTTTCCATGGCATGACTTGGAGGGGCGTCGCTGACGTCGGCGCTTTGATTGTATCTCAGGAGGTATATCCTTGATTGGGTCTTCCTTTTCGTCGCCGCTATTCTCTTTGGGTGTATCCACCATGTATACATCATATGAGGGGGTGGTGGTCCAGCGCCTGGTAAATGGCGGGTTTTGGGCCTGCTCCTCTTCGGCATCGTCGTCCATGCCGTCGATGTCTTTGGAGCCATAGTCAGACATGTCGGTTAGGTCTTCGACAATGGCTACTAAGTGGGAGGTGGGTGGGAAGCGAAATTCCCCGTCATCGGCCCTCAGTTCAAACTGGATATAATTCGACTATGAGTCCCTTGCTAAGGAGAGGGTTTTAATGAGTTTAGCACATCGCGTAAAGGTGAGTTCTGGAAGATGTCCGCGGCGCTGAATTTGACGATCGGCACAAGATCAGGCTCAGCGGACGCGGGTGCGCATAGTTCGGTGCCAATGGCCGGAGACGAGTCCGAGGTTCCGGTGACGCGGATCCAGCACGAGTTGGCCCGCAGTGCGAAGCCGCCGAACACGAACATCTGGCCGGGGAGATAGACCTCCCGCAGGGCCACATCATTGTAGATGATTGATGAAGCCATCGAACCTTCTGACGGCGACATAATGGAACTCTTAATGAAAGAACCAATGTCGGTGTCAAAACCGATGGATCTTGGGTGGGGGATCCCGAACTGTGCGTCTGAGGTTGATGGTAACAGGAGACAAGGGACACGAAGTTTTCCCAGGTTCGAGCCCTCTCGATGGAGGTAATACCCTACGTCCTGCTTGATTAATATTGATGAGTATGGGGGTTACAAGAGTTGATCTACCACGAGATCGTAATGGCTAAAACCCTAGAAGTCTAGCCTATATGATTATGATTGCCTCTACGGACTAAACCCTCGGGTTTATATAGACACCGGAGGGGACTAGGGTTGTACAAAGTTAGTTACAGAGAAAGGAATCTTCATATCCGAACGCCAAGCTTGCCATCCACGCCAAGGAGAGTCCCATCCGGACACGGGTGAGAGAATCTTTAGTCTTGTATCTTCATAGCCCAGCAGTCCGTCCCATGTCCAACAGGCTGGACGCCTGAGGACCCCTTAGTCCAGGACTCCCTCAGCGGGCTCGATCCGCCGTCGCTAGTCCCCCGATCCGCCTGCCGTTGGCCGCTACGCCGGTTCAAGGACTTCTCCGTCGTCCCTCAGACACGATAGCCGACGAGGTCCTACCTCAGGGTCCAGCAGTGGCGGTGGGGGACGTGGGTTGCTGAGATTACAGATTGGGAGACACACACCCGCCAGTAGCTCTGTAGCTTCCACACGGCCGAGCTGGCGGCCATGGAGTACAACCGCTGGCAGGTCTGCTACCATGGTGTGGTGGCTATGCTCAATTTCTCCTTCAGCACACGTCCGATCGACCTCATTCCGCTGGAGCTAGGGGTGGTGATCTCGGCTATGGAGTGGGAGGACCACGAGGCATGGGAGCGCCTCGAGGCCGAGGTCGCCGATGAGGCCTACATGCAAGAGCTCCGCCGGCAGCACCCGGAGCGAGCGATCTTTGCCGGCGCGGAGGGTGTCGTTGTTATTGCACTCTCCTTCGATGACGAGCTCGAAGGCGGTGAGGACGGTGGCGCGGAGGGCAGCGAGGTTATCGCGCTCTCCTTCGATGTCGAGGTCGAAGGCGGCGGCAGCGTGGAGGGCGTCGAGGTGGGCCCCGAGGACGTGGAGATCAACATCGACGAGTAGAGGAGTGCCTTCCCCAATGACCCCGACGACGACACCGGCCCGGACCCGGCTCGCGGCACACGATACATGACGAGGAAGGATTGGCTCGACCTCTACTTCCACCGAAAGTAGTTTAGCTTAGTTTAAATTTCTGTTTTATGTTTGGTTATGCAAAACTACCTATGTTTATGTCTGAATGCATGCTACTTATGGTTGAACCTGCTTTGAACTTGATCAAATTGAAGTTTACAACCTTAAGTTTAGGGGCTCAACTAGAAAAGGCCAAAAATTGCTAGAGTATATATTTATATATATATCCACTAAGGGTTTCAGTCCTTTAACTTTTTAAGGTTTGGCTAAAGATAGCCTTATGACTTGTTTATTTCAATTTTCCACAATGTGATGCTCTATATATGCAACTATTTTTCATGCAGTTCAATTTCATGAATAACAGTTTCAATAATACCACTATGAATTATGATATTTGGTTGTTGTTAAGGATATTGCAGTTAACATGCCTTTTCGTTTTTTTAATAGTAACTAGTGTACTTTAGACCTGCACAATACCAGTTTGAATGACTATTTCCTTGTTTTTAAATGTTATGCCTGATGCAGTTAACACACCTTTCCACTTCTTATTTTGCTTAACTAGCATGCTTAAGCCTGCACACTGAAGCTATCATTTGTAGATTATGTTATCTACCATGGATATATTTGGTTGATGTTTAGCCTGTTGTGCTTAACATGCCTTTATATGTACTCCTGCAGGACAATATTGAGAACAGTGTTATTTTCCATCAAGGTTAGTTTCATCGCATTGCTTATATGTACTCACTGTTCAGGATATCGGTAGCTGGTACCATATAGCCTGGGGCTGATAAGGGATTAATCGTCGAATCGAACATTTCACTGAATATATCTGTAACCCATTTATTAGTAGGTTAACTAGGACCATATTTAATATATCTGAGGCTACATTGCAACATTCATTGTACTGAATGACTAAATATGCAATCCCAGGCTACATAGCAACAAGGAAGAGTGTTACCTTAATGTTCTGATGATGTCTAGATATACATGTAATAAAATCTTATATAGTGGGATGGAGGGAGTGTTGTACTACATCGTTTTTCAATTGTTGTTTAGCTTCTAATATTAACTTGGTGCTTTTAGGTACATATATCACTGCCAAAGATCCACACTTCGACCATTTCTGCATATGGGGCAATGAGATATTCATGAACCAGCATCAGGTGAGGAAACTGATAAAGATTGTTATTAAAATGGGTCAAAATATGTCAATTGAACTATTTGTTTACACTTTATCCAAGACAACAGTGAACTGCATGATGGTAAGTAAGAACCCTGTAGCCTTTTTACTGCCCGTAATGAGTTGTGTTAGATGATAATATCTGAATCTTTTTTCTTTTGCAGTGGATCCTGAAGCAGTTTACTCAAGATTACCTCTCAAACTACATGAGTGGCGTCCGGCCATCACAACGGGTTGGACTAGAGTCCTGCATGCCTTTTGCATCTAGGAGAGCACAATAGGGCCATTTCTCTTCACCTTGTTCAGCAACCGGAATGTCTGTCGCTTCTTTCTTTACCATATGTAATAGTACAAGTATAGAACCCTGGTTCATCATTCTTTATTTGGTGCTTATGTAATTCTTAAAAATATGTACCTGTGAATCGAATAATGCATTGGTTGTTTGAACCTGATGGATATGAACAAAGCTATAACCTACTTTCAAGTTTAAATTAGGTAGAATTTTAAATAGCAGAAATTAAAGTAGGGTGAAATTATGGTGTGGAGGTCATTACGGCGCACATGGTTAATAAAGCACAGCGTGTGCGATATACATCATAATCCGACATAGTTCACGGATAGGAAATGTGTGTAACAATGCTCACAGTTTACGTTTGCAAAGCGTGTGTGATGTCAGACACTATCACATACGGTGCGGGAAAACTATATGTGTGTGATTGTCTACCTATCATACACGGTTTATAATCATGAACTGTTTGTGATGTGCCAGGCATTGTAAAACTCCCGTGCCTAGAATCTGCCTGGAAAGCTCCCGTGCTTGGAATCTGCCTAGAAAGCTCATGTGCCTGGAATCTGCCTGGTTTTAGGTAAAACCACAGAACTCCGACTGCGATAGCAATACGAGCACAAACGAGTAGAAATGATGAAGTGTTTGGGATATTCGAGATATTGAAAACGGATTTATAGGGACAACTGTATGCATCAAGGCTCCCTATCCCCGATGGTTTTCTGGGTTGTGTGGGAAGGACCCCCTATCGCCATCACTCACTAGGCGACGGTTCCAAATGCCATCGCGGAAAGGGGTTCAAAACCATTTGTATAGAACTGACGCGTACTAGTGTAATGTTACTGTCTACAAAGATTGACTTGTCGCAAAAGGTTTTCGACAAGTTCAAGGAGTTGACTACGATGAGACTTTGTCACCCGTAGCAATGCTTAAGTCTGTCCGAATCATGTTAGCAATTGCCGCATTTTATGATTATGAAATCTAGCAAATGGATGTCAAAACTGCATTCCTTAATGGATTTCTTAAAGAAGAGTTGTATATGTAGCAACCAATAGGTTTTATCGATCCTAAAGGTGCTAAAAAAGTGTACAAGCTCCAGCGATCTATCTCTGGACTGGTGCAAGCATCTCGGAGTTGGAATATACGCTTTGATGAGGTGATCAAAGCATATGGTTTTATACGGACTTGCGATGAAGCCTGTATTTACAAGAAAGTGAGTGGGAGCTGTGTAGCATTTCTGATATTATATGTGGATGGCATATTGTAGATCGGAAATGATGTAGAATTTCTGGATAGCATAAAAGGATATTTGAATAAGAATTTTGCAAAGAAAGACCTCGGTGAAGCTGCTTACATATTGGGCATCAAAATCTATAGAGATAGATCAAGACGCTTGATAAGACTTTCGATGATTTCATACCTTGATAAGATTTGAAGTAGTTCAAAATAGATCAGTCAAAGAAGGAGTTCTTGCCTGAGTTATAAGGTATGAAGTTGAGTAACACTCAAAGCCTGAGCACGGCAAAAAAATATAGAGAGAATGAAAGTCGTTCCCTATGCCTCAGCCATAGGTTCTATAAAGTATGCTATGTTGTGTACCAGACCTATTGTGTACCTTGCCATGAGTTTGGCAAGAGGGTACAATCGTGATCCAGGAGTAGATCACCGGATAGTGTTCAAAATTATCCTTAGAGGACTAAGGAAATATTACTCGGTTATGGAGGTGATAAAGAGTTCGCCGTAAAGAGTTGCGTCGATGCAGGCTTTGACACCGATCTGGAGGACTCTGAGTCTCGATCGGGATACATATTTAAAGTGGGAGCAATTATCTAGAGTAGCTCCATGCAGAACATTGTAGACATAGAAATTTTCAAAATACATACGGATATTAATGTGACAGACCTATTGACTAAGCCTCTCTCACAAGCAAGACATGATCACACCTTAGTACTCTTTGGGTGTTAATCACATGGCAATGTGAACTAGATTATTGAATCTAGTAAACTCTTTGGGTGTTAGTCACATGGCGATGTGAACTATGGGTGTTAATCACATGGTGATGTGAACTAGATTATTGACTCTAGTAAACTCTTTGGGTGTTAGTCACATGGCGATGTGAACTATGGGTGTTAATCACATAGCGATGTGAACTAGATTATTGAGTCTAGTGCAAGTGGGGGACTGAAGGAATGTGCCCTAGAGGCAATAATAAAGTTGTTATTTTATATTTCCTTATTCAAGATAAATGTTTATTATTTATGCTAGAATTGTATTAACCGGAAACTTGATACATGTGTGGACACATAGACAAAACACCGTGTCCCTAGTAAGCCTTTACTAGACTAGCTCGTTAACCAAAGATGGTTAAGTTTCCTAACCATAGACATGTGTTGTCATTTGATGAACGGGGTTACATCATTAGGAGAATGATGTGATGGACAAGACCCATCCGTTAGCTTAGCATATTGATCATCTAGTTTTATTGATATTGCTTTCTTCATGTCAAATTCATATTCCTTCGACTATGAGATTATGCAACTCCCGGATACCAGAGGAATACCTTGTGTGCTATCAAACGTCACAATGTAACTGGGTGATTATAAAGATGTTCTATAGGTATCTCCTAAGGTGTTTGTTGGGTTGGCATAGATTGAGATTAGGATTTATCACTCCGAGTATCGGAGAGGTATCTCCGGGCCCTCTCGGTAATGCACATCATAAGAAGCCTTGCAAGAAAAGTAACTAATGAGTTAGTTATAGGATGATGTATTACGGAACAAGTAAAGAGACTTGTCGGTAACAAGACTGAACTAGGTATGTGGATACCAATGATCGAATCTCGGGCAAGTAACATATCGATGGACAAAGGGAATAATGTATGTTGTCATAATGGTTCAACCAATAAGGATCTTCGTAGAATATGTAGGAGCCAATATGGGCATCTAGGTTCCACTATTGGTTATTGACCGGAGAGGTGTCTCGGTCATGTCTACATAGTTCTCGAACCCATAGGGTCCGCACGCTTAATGTTCGATGACGATTTAGTATTATATGAGTTATGTGATTTGGTGACTGAATGTTGTTTGGAGTCCTGTATGAGATTACGGACATGAAGAGGAGTCTCGAAATGGTTGAGAGGTAAAGATTGATATATAGTACGATGGTATTCGTACAACGGAAGTGTTCCGGAGGGTATCGGGTACTTATCGGGTCATCAAAAGGTGTTTCGGGTACCCCCGGCAATACTATGGGCCATATGGGCCTTGTGAAGGAACACACCAGCCCACAAGGGGCTGGTGCACCCTATAAGGCTATAGGATGAGAAGGAAAGGGGGGAAGGGCAAGGAAAGTGTGGATTAAAATTCCCACTTCCTTCCCTCACCCCCCTCTTTTCCTTCCCCTTCATGCATACAAGGAAAGGGGGAGGCCGAATTGGGAGGACCCCAAGTAGGTTTCCTCCTACTTGGGGTGCCCCCTTGCCTGCCTCTCCTCCCCTCCAACCTATATATATGTGGGGAGGCACCACTATAACAGACACCAACAATTGTTAGCCGTGTGCGGCGCCTCTTCCATAATTTACACCTTCGGTCATATCTTCGTAGTGCTTAGGCGAAGCCCTGTGCGGATCACTTCACCATCACCGTCACCATGCCATCATGTTGATGGAACTCATCTACTTCCTTGACACTTTGCTGGATCAAGAGTTCGAGGGACGTCATTGAGCTGAACGTGTGTAGTACTCCGAGGTGCCGTACGTTCGGTGCTTGATCTGTCGGAACGAGAAGAAGTTCGACTACATCAACCGCGTTGTCGAACGCTTCCGGTTTCGCTCTACGAGGGTACGTGGACACACTCTTCCCCTCTCGTTGCTATGCATCTCCTAGATAGATCTTGCATGAGCGTAGGAATTTTTTTGGAATTGCATGTTACATTTCCCAACAAGTGGTTCTCCCGTCAGATAAAACCGCCATGAGAACGGCTGCCTGGGATTACTTCTCCCAGCAGATAATTTCTTGCCAGCAGTTTCTTTGCCCTTACTTGTCTATTTCCCAGCAGTCCATTTTCCCTCGGCAGATTGGTCAATGCACATGAAACATCAATTGCCGACAGTTTGGTCAATGCACATGAAACATCAATTGCCGACAGTTCAACTACATGTACAAGCCTGTTTACCTAGCATTTATTATGCCGGCACGTTGATTTCACTAGCAAACTATTCTAGGTACCCCTAATGTAACATCCATTCATTATGTTAATGCAATCATGACATGTCACAAAATTTATATATACATATCATCATTCAAAGTAACACATAGGCCTCATCAAAGATCTTAAACTTAATTCAATAAACATAACGACCATATATAAGCAGGTTGTGCCACAACAGGAGTACATATAAGTTTCCAGACGTGCCATACAACCAAAATGTAGTGCCCCAAAAGGAGAAGTGTGTATATTTCTAAATGTGCCATACAACCAAAATTAGCAGAGCAAGTCTTTGGGTTCAACATATAAGGCATATAGCATTATCACTCCACGAACTTAATTGTAGGTATTACAAATCTTCGACAACTTGAAGATCTTCCAAACCTCCGTTAACTTGTGTACTTTTGGGAAACCTGCAAGAGATCAGAAACTCAGAATGGAGCTCTTGTTTTGGATTTTTAATCGACACATTAAAGGTTTTGGCTTGTTGCAGTTTAACTCGTCAGTATAAATAAACCTCTTCCAAATGTGTGCACTCAATCATCACAGCAAGCAATATTACATAATTAGATTAAGGAGGAATCATTTGCATTACACATACAAAAATCATCCATGGTCAAATATGGCAAACCAGGAATCTGTACACAATTGATTTGGACTGAACATACCAAGTGATAGCCTAAGTAGACAAAGTAATACCTAGTGAATATAAGTAGGATCCCATGGCAAAACAGTAGACATACTTCCAAAACTAGCATGCATGAATGAATACGAAACTATATCAACAACCACAACTAGCGGCATCCTTTTCTAGTTGATTTGCTATTGTGGTGAGAGTGTGAAACTTTATTGCAAATGGTAAAAAGCATTATCTCTGGAGAATGTAGAGCAGTAGATGCAAAAAAATAGACATCAATCAAGAAAAAGAATGACCCACTTAGACCTCCCTATAGCCAAAAGAAACATGAATATTACCTCCTCAGCTTGCTTGTGGTCGCACTCCTGCTTTTGCCATGGACTTGTCCACTTCCAACTTCATACATAGAAGCAATGTTTTTCAAGCAAACAACGCAATATTAGTGTCCTTGCTGTGGTTCATCTTTTAAACAACAACATAGAAACAACATGTGTTTCCAAGCTCTAGTTCCTTACCATAAGCAATACATAAACATTAGATGGGAAACTTGACAAGTAAAAATAACAGATTATAAATCGAGAACTGTGTTTTACAAAACTGCTATTATTATGAAGCAAAGAAAATGAGCTTGTTACTTAATTATACTTTGACATCTTCTACATGAGATTTTCGCAAAAAATAGACATCTACATGAGCTTGTTCCTTATACTTTCACATCTAGTTAAGCAAAGAATTAGAAAACATTTCCACTTGTAGTTTTTCAACCAATAGCACAGCTCACCTAACCTAGACTAGCACATGAACAAGATCAAAGACCTACCGATGAAGAATTTTTTACCAAATAAAGCATTGCACCAACTTGATAGGCATGCAAATAAGTCAACAACAGTAAATGTTGGCTCAATCAAATATTGTGCTTGCTACCCTATGAACCATGAGGGTAAAATACAGAGAAAATAACAGGATAGAGCTCTATTTCCCCCCAAGAATAAGGCAACTGCATAGCCTACAAGAAATCAGTTTTGATGTGAATGCATAAAGGAATGGTTGTAGGTGAAGCAAATATGCCCTAGAAGCAATAATAAAGTTGTTATTTATATTTCCTTATATCATGATAAATATTTATTATTCATGCTAGAATTGTATTAACCGGAAACTTGATACATGTCTGAATACATAGACAAAACAAAGTGTCCCTAGTATGCCTCTATTTGACTAGCTCGTTAATCAAAGATGGTCAGTTTCCTGACCATAGACATGTGTTCTCATTTGATGAATGGGATCACATCATTAGGAGAATGATGTGATGGACAAGACCCATCCGTTAGCTTAGCATAATGATCGTCAAGTTTTATTAATATTGCTTTCCTCATGAATTATACATATTTCTTTGACTATGATATTATGCAACTCCTAAATATCGGAGGAACACCTTGTGTGCTATCAAACATCACAACCTAATTGGGTGATTATAAAGATGGTCTACAGGTTTCTCCAAAGGTGTTTGTTGGGTTGGCATAGATCGAGATTACGATATGTCACTCCGAGTATCGGAGAGGTATCTCTAGGCTCTCTCAGTAATGCACTTCATGATAAGCCTTGCAAGCAATGCGACTAATGAGTTAGTTGCGCAATGATGTATTACAGAACGAGTAATGAGACTTGCCGGTAACGAGATTGAACTAGGTATCAAGATACCGATGATCGACTCTCGGGCAAGTAACATACCAATGACAAAGGGAATGACATATGTTGTCATTGCGGTTTGACCGATAAAGATCTTCGCAGAATATGTAGGAACCAATATGAGCATCCAGGTTCAGCTATTGGTTATTGATCGGAGATGTGTCTCGGTCATGTCTACATAGTTCTTGAACCCGTAGGGTCCACACGCTTAACGTTCGATGACCGTTTGTATTATGAGTTATGTGTTTTGGTGACCGAAGATTGTTCGTAGTCCCAGATGAGATCACGGACATGACAAGGAGTCCCGAAATGGTCGAGAGATAAAGATTGATATATTGGACGATGGTATTCGGACACCGGAATGGTTTCGGAGTGTTTTAGATATTTATCTAAGTACCGAGGGCTTACCGGAGCGCCCCGGGGAAAGTAATGTGCCAATATGGGCCATAGGGAGAGAGAGGGCAGCCCACAAGGGGTACCCCCCATGGGATTCCGAATTGGACAAGGGGAGGGGGCGCGGCCCCCCTTTCTGTCTCCCTCTCCCTCTCCTTCCCTTTTCCCCCGAAAGAAAGGAAGGGGGCCGACTAGGACTAGGAGTCCAAGTCGGCTCCCCCCCATGGTGCGCCCCTAGGGTCGGCCTCCTCCCTCTCCTCCTTTATATACGGGAGCAGGGGGCACCCCAAATAACATGAATTGTTCTTTTAGCCGTGTGCGGTGCCCCCCTCCACAGTTTACTCCTCTGGTCAAATTGTCGTAGTGCTTAGGCAAATCCCTGCGCAGATCACATCACCATCACCGTCACCACATCATCGTGCTAATGAAACTCTCCCTCGACACTTTGTTGGATCAAGAGTTCGAGGGATGTCATCTAGCTGAACGTGTGCTGAACTCGAAGGTGCCATACGTTCGGTGCTTGATCGGTTGGATCGCGAAGACGTTCGACTACATCAACCACGTTAAGTCAACGCTTCCACTTTAGGTCTATGAGGGTACGTGGACACGCTCTCCCCCTCTCATTGATATGCATCTCCTTGGTAGATCTTGCATGATCATAGGAATTTTTTTGAAATTACATGCTATGTTCCCCAACAGTGGCATCCGAGCTAGGTCTACGCGTAGATGATATGCACGAGTAGAACACAAAGAGTTGTGGGCGATCATAGTCATACTACTTACCACCAACGTCTTATTTTGATTCGGCAGTATTGTTGCATGAAGCGGCCTGGACCAACCTTACATGACCACGTTCATGAGACCGGTTCCACCAACAGACATGCAACTTGTTTTGCATAAAGGTGGTTGGCGGGTGTCTGTTTCTCCAACTTTAGTTGAATCGAATTTACTACGGTCTGTCCTTGTTGAAGGTTAAAACAGCACACTTGATGAAAAATCGTTGTGGTTTTGATGCGTAGGTAAGAACGGTTCTTACTAGAAGCCCGTAGCAGCCACATAGAACTTGCAACAACAAAGTAGAGGACATCTAACTTGTTTTTGCCGGGCATGTTGTGATGTGATATGGTCAAAACATGATGTGATATACGTTATTGTATGAGATGATCATGTTTTGTAAAAGTTATCGACAACTCGCAGGAGCCTTATGGTTGTCGCTTTATTGTATGAAATGCAACCGCCATGTAATTGTTTTACTTTATCACTATGCATTAGCGATAGTTGTAGAAGCAATAGTTGGCGAGACGACAACAACCCTACGATGGAGATCAAGGTGTCAAGCCGGAGACGATGGAGATCATGACGGTGCTTTGGAGATGGAGATCAAAGGCACAAGATGATGATGGACATATCATGTCACATATTTTGATTGCATGTGATGTTTATCTTTTATGCATCTTATTTTGCTTAGTACGGAGGTAGCATTATAAGATGATCCCTCACTAAATTTCAAGGTATAAGTGTTCTCCCTGAGTATGTACCGTTGCAATAGTTCGTCGTGCCGAGACACCACGTGATGATCGGGTGTGATAAGCTCTACGTTCACATACAACGGCTGCAAGACAGTTTTGCACGTGCGGAATACTCGGGTTAAACTTGACGAGCCTAGCATGTATAGACATGGCCTCGGGACACTAAGACCGAGAAAGGTTGAGCGTGAATCATATAGTAGATTTGGTCAACATAGAGATGTTCACCATAGAAAACTCCTCCATCTCACGTGATGATCAGACATGGTTTAGTTGATATGGATCATGTGATCATTTAGATGACTCGAGGGATGTCTATCTAAGTGGGAGTTCTTGAGTAATATGATTAATGGAACTTAAATTTATCATGAACTTAGTCCTAATAGTTTTTGCATATCTATGTTGTAGATGAATGGCCCGTGCTACCATTCCCTTGAATTTTAATGTGTTCCTGGAGAAAGCTAAGTTGAAAGATGATGCTAGCAACTACACAGACTGGGTCCATAACTTGAGGATTATCCTCATTGATGCACAGAAGAATTACATCCTTGATGCACCGCTAGGTGCAAGACCTGCTGCAGGAGCAACTCCGGATGTTATGAACGTCTAGCAAGCTAAATTTGATGACTACTCAATAGTTCAGTGTGCCATGCTTTACGTCTTAGAATAGGGACTTCAAAGATGTTTTGAACGTCATGGAGCATATGAGATGTTCCAGGAGTTGAAGTTAATATTTCAAGCAAATGCCGGAGTTGAGAGATATGAAGTCTCCAACAAGTTCTATAGCTGCAAGATGGAGGAGAATAGTTCTGTCAGTGAACACATACTTAGAATGTCTGGGTACGATAACCACTTGACTCAGCTGGGAGTTAATCTTCCGGATGATAGTGTCATTGATAGAGTTCTTCAATCACTGCCACCAAGCTATAAAGGCTTCATGATGAACTATAATATGCAAGGGATGAACAAGACGATTCCCGAGCTCTTCGCAATGCTCAAGGCTGCGGGGCTAGAAATCAAGAAGGATCATCAAGTGTTGATGGTTAACAAGACCACTAGTTTCAAGAAAAGGGCAAAGGAAAGAAGGGGAACTTCAAGAAGAATAGCAAGCAAGTTGCTGCTCCCGGGAAGAAGCCCAAGTCTGGACCTAAGCCTGAAACTGAGTGCTTCTACCACAAAGGGAGTGGTCACTAGAAGCAGAACTGCCCCAAGTATTTGGTGGATAAGAAGGATGACAAGGTGAAAGGTATTTTTGATATACATGTTATTGATGTGTACCTTACTAATGCTCGTAGTAGCACCTGGGTATTTGATACTAGTTCTCTTGCTCATATTTGCAACTTGAAACAGGGGCGGCGGATTAAACGAAGAATGGCTAAGGACGAGGTGACGATGCGCGTCGGAAATGGTTCCAAGGTCGATGTGATCGCCATCAGCATGCTACCTGTACATCTACCTTCGAGATTAGTTTTTGACCAGAGTAATTGTTATTTGGTGCCAGCGTTGAGCATGAACATTATATTTGGATCTTGTTTGATGCGAGACGGTTATTCATTTAAATCAGAGAATAGTGGTTGTTCTATTTATATGAGTAATATCGTTTATGGTCATGCACCCTTTATGAGTGGTGTATTTTTGTTGAATCTCGATCATGGTGATACACATATTCATAATATTGACGCCAAAAGATGCAAAGTTAATAATGATAGTGCAACTTATTTGTGGAACTGCCGTTTAGGCCATATTTGCGGAAGGGCTTTCGAATCACTTGATTATGAATCACTTGATGCTTGCGAACCATGCCTCGTGGGCAAGATGACTAAGACTCACAGCGGGTATCGTTATTGGAAATGATACATACTGATGTATGCGCTCCAATAAGTGTTGAGGCTCGCAGTGGGTATCGTTATTTTCTGACCTTCATAGATGATTTGAGCAAATATGGGTATATCTACTTGATGAAACATAAGTCTGAAACATTTGAAAAGTTCAAAGAATTTCAGAGTGAAGTCGAAAATCATCATAACGAGAAAATAAAGTTTCTACAATCTGATCGTGGAGGCAAATATTTGAGTTACGAGTTTGGTCTTCATTTAAAACAATGTGGAATAGTTTCGCAACTCACGCCACCTGGAACACCACAACATAATGGTGTGTCCGAATGTCGTAATTGTACTTTATTAGACATGGTGCGATCTATGATGTCTCTAACCGATTTACCTTATCATTTCGGGGTTATGCATTAGAGACAGCTACATTGGGCACCATCTAAATCCGTTGAGAGGACACCATATGAACTTTGGTTTCACAAGAAACTGAAACTGCCGTTTCTTAAAGTTTGGGGTTGTGATGCTTATGTGAAAAAGCTTCAGCCTGATAAACTCGAACCCAAATCAGAGAAGTTTGTCTTCATAGGATACCCAAAATAAACTGTTGGGTACACCTTCTGTCACAGATCCGAAGGCAAGATATTTGTTGCTAAGGATGGATCCTTTCTAGACAAGGAGTTTCTCTCAAAAGAAGTGAGTGGGAGGAAAGTGGAACTTGATGAGGTAGTTGTACCTTATCTCAAATTGGAAAGTAGTTCATCACAGAAATCAATTCCAGTGGTACCTACACCAATTAGTGAGGAAGCTAATGATAATGATCATGAAACGTCATATCAAGTTACTACCGAACCTCGTAGTTCAACCAGAGTACGTTCCACACCAGAGTAGTATGGTAATCCTATTCTGTAAGTCATGTTACTAGACCATGACGAGCCTACGAACAATGAGGAAGCGATGATGAGCCTAGATTCCGCGAAATGGCTTGAGGCCATGAAATCTGAGATGGGACCCATGTATGAGAATAAAGTATGGACTTTGTTTGACTTGCCCGATGATCGGCAAGCCATAGAGAATAAATGGATCTTGAAGAAGAAGACTGACGCTGATGGTAATGTTACTGTCTACAAATCTCGACTTGTTGCGTAAGGTTTTCGAGAAGTTCAAGGAGTTGACTATGATGAGACCTTCTCACCGTTAGCGATGCTTAAGTCTGACCGAATCATCTTAGAAATTTGCTGCATTTTATGATTATGAAATTTGGCAAATGGATGTCAAGACCGCATTCCTTAATGGATTTCTTAAAGAAGAGTTGTATATGATGCAACCAGAAGGTTTTGTCGATCCTAAAGGTGCTAAAAAAGTGTGGAAGCTCCAGCGATCCATTTATGGACTGGTGCAAGCCTCTCGGAGTTGGAATATACGCTTTGATAGTGCGATCAAAGCATATGGTTTTATACAGACTTTTGGAGAAGCATGTATTTACAAGAAAGTGAGTGGGAGATCTGTAGCATTTCTAATATTATATGTGGATGACATATTCTTGATTGGAAATGATATTGAATTTTGGATAGCATAAAAGGATACTTGAATAAGAATTTTTCAATGAAAGACCTCGATGAAGTTGCTTATATATTGGGTATCAAGATCAAGACACTTAATTGGACTTTCAAAAAAGCACATACCTTGATAAAGTTTTGAAGAAGTTCAAAATGGATCTGTCAAAGAAAGGGTTCCTGCCTGTGTTACAAGGTGTGAAGTTGAGTCAGACTCAACGCCCGACCACTGCAGAAGATAGAGAGAAAATGAAAGTCATTCCCTATGCCTTAGCCATAGGTTCTATCATGTATGCAATGATGTGTACCAGACCTGATGTGTGCCTTGCTATAAGTTTAGTAGGGAGGTACCAAAGTAATCCAGGAGTGGATCACTGGATAGCGGTCAATAACATCCTAAAATACCTGAAAAGTACGATATGTTTCTCGTTTATGGAGGTGACAAAGAGCTTGTCGTAAATGGTTACATCGATGATAGCTTTGGCACTGATCCGGATGACTCGAAGTCGCAATTCGGACACGTATTTATATTGAATGGTGGAGCTGTCAGTTGGTGCAGTTCCAAGCAGAGCGTCGTGCAAGATCTACGTGTGAAGCGGAGTACATAGCTGCTTCGTAAGCAGCAAATGAAGGAGCCTGGATGAAGGAGTTCATATCCAATCTAGGTGTAATACCTAGTGCATCGGGTCCAATGAAAATGTTTTGTGACAATACTGGAGCAATTGCCTTAGCGAAGGAATCTAGATTTCACAAGAGAACCAAACACATCAAGAGATGCTTCAACTCCATCCGCGATCAAGTCAAGGAGGGAGACATAGAGATTTGCAAAATACATACAGATCTGAATGATGCAGACCCATTGACTAAGCTTCTTCCACGAGCGAAACATGATCAACACCAATACTCCATGGGTGTGAGAATCATTACAATGTAATCTAGATTATTGACTCTAGTGCAAGTGGGAGGCTGAAGGAAATATGCCCTAGAAGTAACAATAAAGTTGTTATTTATATTTCCTTATATCATGATAACTTTTTATTATTCATGCTAGAATTGTATTAACCGGAAACTTGATACATGTGTTAATACATAGACAAAACAAAGTGTCCCTAGTATGCCTCTACTTGACTAACTCGTTAATCAAAGATGGTTAAGTTTCCTGACCATAGACATGTGTTGTCATTTGATGAACGGGATCACATCATTAGGAGAATGATGTGATGGACAATACCCATCCATTAGCTTAGCATAATGATCGTTAAGTTTTGTTGCTATTGCATTCTTCGTGACTTAAACATATTCCTTTGACTATGAAATTATGCAACTCCTGAATACCGGAGGAACACCTTGTGTGCTGATAGATCTCCAACATATCTATAATTTTTTATTGTTCCATGACATTACATTATCTGTTTTGGATGTTAATGGGCTTTATTATACACTTTTATATTATTTTTGGGACTAACCTACTAACCCAAGGCCCAGTGCAAATTGCTGCCTTTTGCCTATTTCAGTGTTTCACAGAGAAGGAATATCAAATGGAATAAAACTTTCGGGAGAGTTATTTTTGGAAATAACGTGATCTAGAGGACTTGGAGTGGACGTGAAGAAACAAACGAGGAGTCCACGAGGCAAGGGGCGCACCTACCCCCCTTGGGCGCGCCCTCCCCTTCGTGGGCCCCTCGTGGCTCAAGTGACCTACTTCTTCCTCCTATATATATACTCATATACCCTAAAAACATCCAGGAGCACCTTGAAACCCTATTTCCACCGCCACAACCTTCTGTACCCAAGAGATCCCATCTTGGGGCCTTTTCTGGAGCTCCATCGGAGGGGGCATCCATCACGGAGGGCCTCTACATCAACTCCATGGCCTCTCCGATGATGTGTGAGCAGTTAACTTCAGACCTTCGGGTCCATAGTTATTAGCTAGATGGCTTCTTCTCTGTCTTTGGATCTCAATACAAAGTTCTCCTCGTTCTTCTTGGAGATATTTTCGATGTAACTCTTTTTGCGGTGCGTTTGTCGAGACCCAATTAATTGTGGGTTTATGATCAAGTATATCTATGAACAATATTTGATTCTTCTCTAAAATCTTTTATGTATGATTGGTTATCTTTACAAGTCTCTTCGAATTATCAGTTTGGTTTGGCCTACTAGATTGATCTTTCTTGCAATGGGAGAAGTGCTTAGCTTTGGGTTCGATCTTGTGATGCTTGATCCCAGTGACAGAAAGGGAAACAACACGTATTGTATTGTTGCCATCGAGGATAAAAAGATGGGGTTTATAACATATTGCTTGAGTTTATCCCTCTACATCATGTCATCTTACCTAATGTGTTACTCTGTTCTTATGAACTTAATACTCCAGATGCATGCTGGATAGCGGTCGATGTGTGGAGTAATAGTAGTAGATGCAGGCAGGAGTCGGTCTACCTGTCACGGACGTGATGCCTATATACATGATCATGCCTAGATATTCTCATAATTATTCGCTTTTCTATCAATTGCTCGACAGTAATTCGTTCACCCACCGTAATACTTATGCTATCTTGAGAGAAGCCACTAGTAAAACCTATGGCCCTCGGGTCTATTCTCCATTATATTAATCTTACGTCAACAAGCTATTTCGATTACCTTTTATTTTGCAATCTTTACTTTTACTCTTTACCATAAAAATACCAAAAATATTATCTTATCATCTCTATCAGATCTCACTCTCGTAATTGACCGTGAAGGGATTGACAACCCCTTTATCACGTTGGTTGCGAGGTTCTTATTTGTTTGTGTAGGTACAACGGACTTGTGTGTGGCCTCGTACTTGATTCATACCTTGGTTCTCAAAAACTGAGGGAAATACTTACGCTACTTTGCTGCATCACCCTTTCCTCTTCAAGGGAAAACCAACACAGTGCTCAAGAGGTAGCAAGAAGGATTTCTAGCGCCGTTGCTGGGGAGTCTACGCACAAGTCAAGACATACCAAGTACCCATCACAACTCTTATCCCTCGCATTACATTATTTGCCATTTGCCTCTCGTTTTCCTCTCCCCCACTTCACCCATGCCGTTTTATCTGCCCTTCTTCTGTTCGTCTTTCCAGTTGCTTTGATGTCTTACTTGGCTCGTTTGTTCGTTTGGTTGGAATAGTTGTTTATTTATTGCTAAATAGAGAACCTAAGATCTATGGATCCTCATCCTCTTGCTAATCTTTTTAAAAGTTCCAATTATGATGAACCAATTGCTAGTGAGTTTTGTGCACTAGATTATCTTTATGAAGTTTTGCTTGAAATTTGTGAATCTGAAAATTGTGATGAAGTACTTTATGGAGTGATTCACGATGGATCTTTGAATAGAAAGCATGATTGCAATGATGATAGTATAAATTCTATTAATGTCAATTGTACTTATAATATGCAAAACCCTAAGCTTGGGGATGCTAGTTTTGCTATGTCTACTACTTGTTGCAATGATCATGATTGGGGTGATTCTTCTTATGATCTTGAAAATTTATTTAAGCCCCATGATGAATATGAGATTGATAATAGTGTTTGCAATATTATTGAAAGTAGGTTTGGAAGAGTGTCAACTTTAGATCCCACATATTTGGAGAATGTTCAATCTTATGAAATATTTGATAAAAGTGGGTTTGGAGAGGTCATGACTTTAGTTAATGTTAATCCCACAATTTTGGAAGAGTGTCAACTTTGCATCCATGTGGATCGTGTTGAGAATATTTTATATGATATCTATATTGTTGAATTTTATTATGATCCCACATGTAATTATTATGAGAGAGGAAAATATGATTGTAGAAATTTTCATGTTACTAAATTACCTCTAGTTATGTTGAGATTGCTATTGTTTCTTTCCGCTTCCTTGCATGTGCTAGTTTTTGCTTGCCTTGATAATTTGTTTGACTATAAGATGCCTATGCATAGGAAGTATGTTAGAATTAGATGTGTTTGTCACGTGTTTTATGATGCTCTCTTTGTTCTTCAATTCTTGTCTTTCATGTGAGCATCGTTGAAATCTTTTGCCTAGCTAAAAGGCTTTAAAGAAAAGTGCTTGTTGGGATACAACCCAATATTTTTCCTTTCTGTCATTCAGTAAATAATTCATCTATCCTCTGTTTATATGTGGTTTTATTCTTTTAATTAGTGTTTGTGCCAAGTAGAACCTTTGGGAAGACATGGGGAAAGTCTTTGCGATCTTGCTCTAAAAAACAGAAACTTTAGCGCTCACGAGATTTGCTGCCATTTTTACTGGAGAGTGCTATTTAGTTAATTATTTTTGAAGATGATTAACAGATAAGTTCCTCATGTCCAGAAATTTATTTTAGAATTTTTGGGTTTCAGAAGTATTTGAAACCTACAGATTACTACAGACTGTTCTGTTTTTGACAGATTCTGTTTTTCGTGTGTTGTTTGCTTATTTTGATGAATCTATGGTTAGTAATAGAGTTTATGAACCATAGAAAAGTTGGAATACAGTAGGTTTAACACCAATATAAATAAATAATGAGTTAATTACAGTACCTTAAGTGGTGGTTTGTTTTCTTTTACTAACGGATCTCACGAGATTTTCTTTTAAGTTTTCTGTTGTGAAGTTTTCATGTTTTGGGTAAAGATTTGATTGATTATGGAACAAGGAGTGGCAAGAGCCTAAGCTTGGTGATGCCCAAGACACCCCAAGGTAAAATCCAAGTACAACTAAAAGCCTAAGCTTGGGGATGCCTCGGAAGGCATCCCCTCTGTCTTCGTCCATCGGTACCTTTACTTGGAGCTATATTTTTATTCACCACATGATATGTGTTTTGCTTGGAGCGTGTTGTATGATTTGAGTCTTTGCTTTTTAGTTTACCACAACCATACTTTCTGTAAACACCTTTTGGGAGAGACACACATGAATTGGAATTTATTAGAATTATCTATGTGCTTCACTTATATCTTTTGAGCTAGATAATTTTGCTCTAGTGCTTCGCTTATATCTTTTAGAGCACGGTGGTGGTTCTATTTTATAGAAATTATTGATCTCTCATGCTTCACTTATATTATTTTGAGAGTCCTTTAGAACAGCATGGTAATTTTCTTTGGTTATGAATTTAGTCCTAATATGATAGGCATCCAAGATCGGTATAATAAAAACTATCATAAAAAGTGCATTGAATACTATGAGAAGTTCGATACTTGATGATTGTCTTGAGATATGGAGATGGTGATATTAGAGTCATGCTAGTTGAGTAGTTGTGAATTTGAGAAATACTTGTTCTAAAGTTTGTGATTCCTGTAGCATGCACGTATGGTGAACCATTACGTGATGAAGTCGGAGCATGATTTATTTATTGATTGTCTTCCTTATGAGTGGCGGTCGGGGATGAGCGATGGCCTTTTCCTACCAATCTATCCCCCTAGGAGCATGCGCGTAGTACTTTGTTTCGATAACTAATAGATTTTTGCAATAAGTATGTGAGTTCTTTATGACTAATGTTGAGTCCATGGATTATACGCACTCTCACCCTTCCACCATTGCTAGCCTCTCTAGTACCGCGCAACTTTCGCCGGTACCATAAACCCACCATATACCTTCCTAAAAACAGCCACCATACCTACCTATTATGGCATTTCCATAGCCATTCCGAGATATATTGCCATGCAACTTTCCACCATTCCGTTTGTTATGACACGCTTCATAATTGTCATATTGTTTTGCATGATCATGTAGTTGACATCGTATGTATGGCAAAACCACCGTTCATAATTCTTTCATACATGTCACTCATGAGTCATTGCATATCGCGGTACACCGCCGGACGGATTCACATAGAGTCTTATTTTGTTCTAAGAATTGAGTTGTAATTCTTGAGTTGTAAGTAAATAAAGTGTGATGATCATCATTATTAGAGCATTGTCCCAAGTAAGGAAAGGATGATGGAGAATATGATTCTCCCACAAGTCAGGATGACACTCCGGACGAAAAAAAGAGGCCAAAAAAAGAGAAGAAGGCCCTAATAAAAAATGAGAGAAAAAGAGAGAAGGGACAATGTTACTATCCTTTTTCCACATTTGTGCTTCAAAGTAGCACCATGATCTTCACGATAGAGACTCTCTTATGTTATCACTTTCATATACTAGTGGGAATTTTACATTATAGAACTTGGCTAGTATATTCCAATGGTGGGCTTCCTCAAAATGCCCTAGGTCTTCGTGAGCGAGCAAGTTGGATGCACACCCACTTAGTTTCTTTTTGAGCTTTCATACACTTATAGCTCTAGTGCATCCGTTGCATGGCAATCCCTACTCACTCACATTGGTATCTATTGCTGGGAATCTCCATAGCCCATTGATACTCCTAGTTGATGCGAGACTATCTTCTCCTTTTTGTCTTCTCCACAACCACCATTCTATTCCACGTATAGTGCTATGTCCAAGGCGCATGCTCATATATTGAGTGAAGATTGAAAAACTTTGAGAACATCAAAAGTATGAAACAATTGCTTGGCTTTTCATCGGGGTTGTGCATGATTTAAATACTTTGTGTGGTGAAGATAGAGCATAGCCAGACTATATGATTTTGTAGGGATAACTTTCTTTGGCCATGTTATTTTGAGAAGACATAATTGCTTAGTTAGTATGCTTGAAGTATTATTATTTCTATGTGAATATTAGACTTTTGTCTTGAATCTTTTGGATCTGAATATTCATGCCACAATAAAGAGAATTACATTGAGAATTATGTAAGGTAGCATAGCACATCAATTTTTTTTATTGTTCCATGCTATTATATTATCTGTTCTGGATGTTAATGGGCTTTATTTTACACTTTTATATTATTTTTGGGACTAACCAACTAACCCAAGGACCAGTGCAAATTGTTGTTTTTTGTCTATTTCAGTGTTTCGCGGAAAAGGAATATCAAACGGAATCCAAATGGAATAAAACCTTCGGGAGAGTTATTTTTGGAACAAACGTGATCCATAGGACTTGGAGTTGACGCCAAGAAACAAACAAGGAGTCCATGAGGCAGGGGGCGCGCCTACCCCCCTGCACGTGCCCTCCCCCTCGTGGCTCAACCGACCTACTTCTTCCTCCTATATATACTCATATACCCTAAAAACATCCAGGAGCACCATGAAACCCTATTTCCACCGCCGCGACCTTCTGTACCCAAGAGATCCCATCTTGGGGCCTTTTCCGGAGCTCCGCCGGAGGGGGCATTGATCACGGAGGACCTCTACATGAACTCCATGGCCTCTAAGATGATGTATGAGTAGTTTACTTTAGACCTTCGGGTCCATAGTTATTAGCTAGATGGCTTCTTCTCTCTCTCTTTGGATCTCAATACAAAGTTCTCCTCGATCTTCTTGGAGATCTATTCGATGTAACTCTTTTTGCAGTGTGTTTGTTGAGATCCGATGAATTGTGGGTTTATGATCAAGTCTATCTACGAACAATATTTGATTCTTCTCTGAAATATTTTATGTATGATTAGTTATCTTTGCAAGTCTCTTCGAATTATCAGTTTGGTTTGGCCTACTAGATTGATCTTTCTTGCAATGGGAGAAGTGCTTAGCTTTGGGTTCAATCTTGCGGTGCTCGATCCCAGTGACAGAAAGGGAAACGACACGTATTGTATTGTTGCCATCGAGGATAAAAAGATGGGGTTTATATCATATTGCTTGAGTTTATCCCTCTACATCATGTCATCTTACCTAATGCGTTACTCTGTTCATATGAACTTAATAATCTAGATGCATGCCGGATAGCGGTTGATGTGTGGAGTAATAGTAGTAGATGCAGGCAGGAGTCGGTCTACTTGTCACGGGCGTGATACCTATATACATGATCATGCCTAGATATTCTCATAATTAGTCGTTTTTCTATCAATTGCTCGATAGTAATTCGTTCACCCACCGTAATACTTATGCTATCTTGAGAGAAGCCACTAGTGAAACCTATGTCCCCTGGGTCTATTCTCCATTATATTAATCTTCCATCAACAAGCTATTTCTATTACCTTTTATTTTGCAATCTTTACTTTTACTCTTTATCATAAAAATACCAAAAATATTATCTTGTCATCTCTATCAGATCTCACTCTCGTAATTGACCGTGAAGGGATTGACAACCCCTTTATCGCATTGGTTGCGAGGTTCTTATTTGTTTGTGTAGGTACGAGGGACTTGCGTGTGGCCTCCTACTGGGTTGATAACTTGGTTCTCAAAAACTGAGGGAAATACTTATGCTACTTTGATGCATCACCCTTTCCTCTTCAAGGGAAAACCAACGCAATGCTCAAGAGGTAGCGTGTGCTATCAAACGTCACAACGTAACTGGGTGATTATAAAGATGCTCTACAGGTGTCTCCGAAGGTGTTTGTTGGGTTGGCATAGATCGAGATTAGTATTTGTCACTTCGTGTATCAGATAGGTATCTCTGGGCCCTCTCGAATGCACATCATGATAAGCCTTGCAAGCAATGTGACTAATGAGTTAGTTGCGGGATGAGGTATTACGGAACGAGTAAAGATACTTGACAGTAAAAAGATTGGACTAGGTATGAAGATACCGACGATCGCATCTCGGACAAGTAACATACCGATGACAAAGGGAATGACGTATGTTATCATTCCGGTTTGACTGATAAAGATCTTCGTAGAATATGTAGGAACCAATATGAGCATCTAGGTTCTGCTGTTGGTTATTGATCGGAGATGTGTCTCGGTCATGTCTACATAGTTCTCGAACCCATAGGGTTCTCACGTTAATGTTCGATGATGATTTGTATTATGAGTTATGTGTTTTTGGTGACCGAAGATTGTTCGGAGTCCCGGATGCGATCACGGACATGACGAGGAGTCTCGAAATGGTCGAGAGGTAAAGGTTGATATATTGGATGATGGTATTCAGAAACCGGAATGGTTTCGGAGTGTTTCAGATATTTATCGGAGTAACGAGGGGTTACTGGAACCCCCCGGGGAAAGTAATGGGCCAACATGGGTGATTTCACTTGAAGCTACGTCGGTATTTACCCAAAGAGGAAGGGATGATGCAGCACAACGGCGGTAGGTATTTCCCTCAGATATGAAACCAAGGTTATCGAACCAGTAGGAGAACCAAGCAACACAACGTAAACAGCCCCTGTACACAGATAACAAATCCTCGCAACCCGATGTGTTAAAAGGGGTTGTCAATCCCTTTCGGGGTATGATGCCTCAAGTGGCAAACGGACGTGAGATAAATTTGTAGTAAATTGATAGATCGAACACTAAATAGAATAAATAAAGAAAAATTGCAGCAAGGTATTTTTGTATTATTTGTTTAATAGATCTGAAAATAAATGCAAGAGAAAAGTAGACCGCAAAGGCAAGTATATGAGAAAGAAGACCCGGGGACCGTAGGTTTCACTAGTGGCTTCTCTCGAGAAAAATAGCAAACGGTGGGTATAATAATTACTGTTGGGCAATTGATAGAACTTCAAATAATTATGATGATATCCAGGCAATGATCATTATATAGGCATCACGTCCAAGATTAGTAGACCGACTCCTGCCTGCATCTACTACTATTGCTCCACACATAGACCGCTATCCAGCATGCATCTAGTGTATTAAGTTCATGGAGAAATGGAGTAATGCAATAAGAACGATGACGTGATGTATACAAGATCTATATATGTAGAGATAGACCCCATCGTTTTATCCTTAGTAGCAACGATACATACGTGTCGTTTCCCTTTCTGTCACTGGGATCAAGCACCGTAAGATCAAACGCACTACAAAGCACCTCTTCCCATTGCAAGATAAATAGATCAAGTTGGCCAAACAAAACCCAAATATCGGAGAAGAAATACGAGGCTATAAGCAATCATGCATATAAGAGATCAATGAAACTCAAATAACTTTCATGGATATAAAAAGATAGATCTAATCATAAACTAAAAGTTCATCGGATCCCAACAAACACACCGCAAAAGAGTTACATCATATGGATCTCTAAGAGACCATTGTATTCAGAATCAAGAGAGAGAGATGAAGCCATCTAGCTACTAACTACGGACCCTGTCAGCGTCCTGAGAACGGGGGTACCCAGACTGCTTGCCTACAGCCCAGGGCGTGGCTCCACCAACGGCCTGGTACGGCCCATCTTCACCTGCAACCATTCAAGACCCTCGTGAGGTGCCAAGCCCCGCGAGGCGGACGGCACCAAGACCTCCTTCGAGGCGGCCTCACTAGGCTGGCTCCTGAGGAGCGGAGATATCTATGCAAGGGGCTCCTCATGAGGTCCGCGTGACATGAGCCATGACGACCAAGGCCAGGCGGGCGCTAGCGGGCGCAGGGTGCCAGTTTCCTCTTTGGTGCTAAGGAAGCAGACGCAGGCGAGGAGTCCCGAGGCATCAGTAAAAGGTTTCCATATCGGTGCAACAAGACCAAGACCAGCAGGACGGAGGTCACCGCGGAGCCCACGGCGGCGTCACCACCAGAGCCTTTGGCAGGCGAAGACCACCTTTTGTCAAGATAACTTGTACTAGTTGTCTCCCTTTGAAATTGGCCATTGTGGGATCCCTTCCCGCCTAAACATTTGGGAAGAGGACCAGGGCCTCTATAAATAGGGCTATCCACCACCGTAGTCAGGGATCGGCTCATCTGGTGACGGATCATTCGGACCATCCTCAAGCACACCAGCTCATCGAGCTCAAGAACACCTCTCCTCAGGAGGCTGTTCGTCCACTGTACTAGTTCATCCTCAGCCCACGAGGCAATCCACGACACCACACTGGAGTAGGGTATTACACCACAACGGTGGCCCGAACCAGTATAAATTCTCGTGTCACTTGTTCCTTGGGTTCAATGACCTAGGCCTAGAGATCATTGCGAGAGTGAGCTAGGGAGAGAGATATCTTCGTGCGCACCCCAGTGTTCAAACCTCAAGGATTTACCGGAACCCGCAATCCGACATTTGGCGCACCGGGTAGGGGTGCGCCGAAGCTTTGCCTCTCCGCTTGCTTCGTCCTGCTCCATGGCATACGCCATACCTCCAATTAGGCCGGCGGGCACCTGCGGATGCGCCTCGGGCGTCCGGGCCTTCACCAATGCCTTGCGGCAGGTGCGGTGGCCGCACAAGTTCAAGCCGGAGATGCCGCCTCGCTACGAAGGCGTGGCGGATCGAGCGGCCTTCCTGTAGGCATATGAGGAGGCCGTACTCGAAGCCGGAGGCGACGACCATGTCATGGCCAATTGGTTCCCCATGGGCCTGGCCGGCATGCTACGCGCCTGGCTGCTCAGCCTGCCAGGATCTTCGGTGGCCTCCTAGGAGGAGTTGCGCGGTCTCTTCATCGTGCGCTTCGCGGCACAGGCGCCCCTCGCCGTAGCAGCCCTCCTCGGTGGTTCATGGGTGCCACCCATGGATCACCACGTCAAGCAGTTCATCCGCCAGGTGGGCGCCGCCCGCGTGCAGCCGGGGGCTCCCCCAGGATGGGCGGCGCCTGAGGCCGACCTCACCATTAGCTCGGAGGACCACCCAGCTATCACCACAGGCTCGGGCATGCTCCCAATGCTCTGCACACCCACCATCTGCAACGTGGCGGTGACCAAGACCCTCATCGATGGTGGAGCCGGTCTCAACGTGCTCTCGGTGGAAGCCTTCGGCTTGCTTCACGTACCATACAGCAAGCTCCGCCCCACAAAGGCTTTCTCTAGAGTCGGAATCGGCTCCACCATCCCCCTAGGGAAAATACGCCTCCCGATCACCTTTGGTACCCGCGACAACTACCGCACCGAGCAGATCGACTTCGGCATCGCCCACATCGGCCTCCCGTACAACACCATCCTCGGGTACCCTACGCTGGCTCAGTTCATGGCAGCAACCCATCCAGCCTACAACCTCATGAAGATGCCAGGGAGCAGCGGCGTTCTCATTGTGGCTGGGGACACCAAGGAAGCCCTAACAGCTCTCAAGCTTGCCTTCAGGGCCGCCGCGGCGGCATGTCCAGCCGATGAACCCGCCCCGTGGGCCGCGCCAGCAAAAAAGAAGCAGATGTTCACTCAAGATCGGGCTGAAACTAAGCAAGTGCCAGTCGAGGAAGACGGGCGCCTCAGGAGCCACTTTCACCATAGGTGCCAACCTCGATCCCGACCAAGAAGAGGCGCTGGTGAGATTCTTGCGTGAGAACAAGGAGGTATTCGCCTGGGAGCCCAAGCAAAAGGTGGGGGTCCCAAGGGGAGTGATCGAGCATCACTTAAGGGTGTTCCCCAATGTGCGCCCTATGAAGCAGAAGGTGCGACAACAGTCCATGGAGAAGCAGTCCTTCATCATCCAGAAAACCCACAAGCTACAAGCTGCGGGTGTCATCCGTGAGGTCCGGTACCTAGAGTGGCTGGTGAACCCCGTCGTTGTGCCCAAGAAAGGTGGGAAGGAACGTATGTGCGTCGACTTCACCAATCTCAACAAAGCCTTCCCTCAAGACCCATTCCCACTTCCGCCAATCGACCAGATCGTCGACTCCATCGCTGAATGCGACCTGCTGTGTTTTCTAGATGCCTTCTCGGGTTATCACCAGATCAAGATGGCGATGGAGGACATGGAGAAGACGGCCTTCCTGACCCCGTGCGGGGTATACTACTACACATGCATGCCGTTCGGTCTGCGCAACGCTGGGGCAACCTTCCAGCGACTGATGCACATCGCCCTGGGCAAACTGCTCGGGAGGAATGCTAAGGACTACATCGACGACATCGTGGTGAAATCTCGGGAGGCGAGAACCCTCATACAAGACTTGGAGGAAACTTTTGGCAGTCTGCGTCAGGGGGACCTGCAGCTCAATCCAGAGAAGTGCGTGTTTGGCGTCCCTTTGGGCAAGCTGCTGGTTTTCTCGTGTCGCACAGGGGGATCGAGGTAAACCCGGAGAAGGTCAAGGCGATAGAGGACATGAGCCCGCCCCAAACTCTCAAGGAAATATAGAAGCTCGTGGGCTGCGTGACCTCGTTGGGGCGCTTCATCTCCAAGCTGGGAGAACGCGCCCTGCCATTCGTTAAGCTGATGAAGATGAAGGGCCCGTTCAAGTGGACCCTAGAGGCCGACCTGGCATTTCAAGACCTCAACAGATATTTGACCAGCCCTCCGGTGATGGCCGCGCCTCGCCCCCCTCGAGCCCTTGGTGCTCCACCTGGCCGCCACGCCCCACTCGGCCAGCGCGGCGTTGGTGGCTGTCCGGGAGGAGGCCAGGCCAAGGATGCGCGGCATAACGCCGTACATCCAGCTGGGGTGGGGCGGCGCCAGGACGGCATCGCTCAAGCCACGACGATGCCCGCGGACGAACAGACCCCACAAGATGGCGTCTTTGGGCCTGCGGAGGCCATGGTGGGCAACCAAGCTCCTGAGGCCCCCCTACCTCGGGAGGCGCCACAACCTCCGGAGGCCATAGGCTCCACCGACGCTCCCGCCCTCATCGAGCACCCGGTCTACTTCGTCAGCACGGTACTACGGGACGCAAGGCACAATACCCCATGCCGCAGAAGCTCCAGCTCGCGCTCCTGGTGGCCTCGCGCAAGCTGCGTCATTATTTCCAAGGCCACCCAACTAAGGTCGTCTCAGCCTACCCACTGGAGAGAGGGTGCTCCGGAGCCCCAACGTATCGGGAAGAGTCGCCGAGTGGAACATCGAGCTGCATGCATTTCTGCTGGATTTCAGCACAACTAGGGTCATCAAGGGGGCCGCCCTCGCCGACTTCGTGGCAGAATGGACCAATGCTCCGGAACCCGAAGCGAGCGAAAACCGATCCCTTTCGCCAGGAAGTGAAGTGCCAGACGGCTGGGTCATGTACTTTGATGGCGCTTTTGCACGCCAGGGCGTGGGGGCTGGAGATGTGCTCATCTCGCCCACTCAAGACAAACTCTACTACGCTGTGCAACTCTGCTTCCAGCGGGGCAAGAAGGTCTCCAACAACATCGCAGAGTAAGAAGGTTTGATCGCTGGCCTCAAGGCTGCAGTGGCCTTGTGGGTGAAGTGTCTCGCCATCAAGGGTGACTCTCAGCTCCTCGTTAACTTCTCCAACAAGGTATATGAGACAAAGGCCGAGCACATGGAGGCATACCTCGCGGAGGTACACAAAATGGAGAAGCAATTCTTGGGCCTAGAAATGCAGCATGTGCCCCGCGGCACAAACAAGGAAGCGGATGACATCGCCAAGACGGCATCATGGCGACAGCCCCAGGAGCCTGGCGTCTTCAAGGAGCAGCTCTTTAAGCCTACAGCGGCCCCTCCAGCTGCAGAGCCTACGGTGCCTCAGGAGGAGCTCCCGCCACCACCAACCTCAGGAGCTCCCACCTGCGACCTGACCTCTGGAGCACGCATGCTCCTTGCGCCTGAGACTCGGGAGGGGTGCTGGACTGAAGAATTCAAGGCATACCTGCTGCGGGGGACACTGCTGGAGAAAGAGGAGGACGCGGAGCGCGCGGTCCGGCAAGCTACGGCGAGTTGCATCCAGGACGGTGAGTTGTATAGGAAACGACCAAACTTTGTTTCTTTGCGATGCATCTCCAGGAAGTAGGGGGCGAGCTGCTATCTAACATACATGGCGGGGACTGTGGGCATCACTCGTCGTCGCGCACCATGGTGGGCAAGGCATTCCACAGCGGATTCTACTGACCAACGATACTCAATGACGCAGTTGAGCTGGTAACGTCCTACGAGGCATGCCAGTTCCATGCCAAGAAAATCCACCAGCCGGCCCAAGGCCTCCAGACTACCCCACTCACGTGGGCATTCGCGGTCTGGCGGCTGGATATCCTAGGTCCGTTCCCTCGGGCGCCTGGGGGCTACCGCTACCTCTACGTCACCATTGACAAGTTCACCAAATGGGCGGAGGTGGAAGCCGTCCACACCATCCCAGCTGGGTCGACAGTTAAGTTCATCAAGGGCCTCATGAGCCGGTTTGGGGTCCCTAACTACATCATCACCGATAACGGCTCGTAGTTCACTAGCAATCTCTTCAAGGCATATTATGCTAACCTTGGAACGCATATTTGCCACGCTTCGGTAGCACACCCCAGGAGCAACATCCAAGCTGAGCGCGCCCACGCGATGGTCTTGAGAGGCCTCAAGACCAGGATCTTCAAGAATAAGCTTGAAGCCTGTGGCAGGGGCTAGCATGACGAGCTCCAGTCCGTGCTATGGTCCATCCGCACCACTTGTTGGAGATATGCCATAGAGGCAATCATGTATGATGATATTTCCTATGTGTTTATGAATAAAGATAGTCCTTGGACATTATCAATGATGTGTATCAGCAAGTACGTGACTTGTTTGTGGGACTATGCATTGTATGATGACTGTCCTAAAAGGTCCCTAGTCGAAAGGGCTGTGTGGACGCACAGCCAACTAGACTAGCATATGACATGGTCGATGGCTTGGTCTCACTAGCCATGAAGCATTGGATGCTAACCGGATAATATGGACTTGGAAGGATCTGGTCGGATTCGACGTAGTCGGATCCGAGTCGGACAGATGCAAGTATGAGACGCAGCGATATGTCATCTGTGAGTCTCGAGAACAACATATGTTCTATGTCCTAAGACCTGAGCTGGCGCATGTACTCGGGTTGGTAACAGACTTGCTTTGGGCCAACCAAATGCTACTCCGTGACTGGGTAGTTATAATGGTAGGTTTCGGGTTTGTCCAGAACCATGCAGCGAGACGTGGTCTAGCAAGATGGGATTTGCCCCTCCGATTAGGAGAGATATACTCTGGGCCCCTCGTGTGATTCGACCAGGATAAGCATGGCCATGCCACAAGGATTATGAGATAATCCGGTTTGTGGTCGGCATCACTAGAACGAGAAAGAGGTCGGGCTAGCACAAGGATGACAGACTTGCCTTGAGCCCGACAACATATAGTGTGCGGCAAAAAGAATGGAAGTATGATGTACAGGTTCGCCTAACCAGCTTCATAGTTTGTTTGGTGTTCGGCATGCCTTGCTAGAGGCCACTACCATCTGTGGAGTTCGGAGGTGATCCGAACTGCGACCAAGCCGGCTTGAACCTAATGGGTCGTGCGCTTATGGGAAGGAACCTATGAGGTCGGATCCGAGGACACTGGTCGGATGTGATCCGAGCTGTATTCGGATTGTGACCGAGTAGACTTATGGGCTTTAGGGTCCGTGCGAGGCCCAAGTGTTGAGCCCGCGACGGATGCCTATATAAAGTGGTGGTGCCGCACACTCACACGATTGATCACTTCGGCGCTGTCACTAGGGTTTGCCTGTGTTGCGAATAGACACCTCCACTTGCCGTCGGTTGTGTGATCGGACCTAGCAGTCCGCCGCACGACATTCCTCCTGCACGCGCGGATACCGTTAGAGGCGATGCACTTGCGCTACTCCGGCGAACCTATACGTGGGAACCGACTACCGGCTGTACGAGGGAGATCGAACGAGGAGGAGACGATCCATGCGCATGCGCTTCCCCAACTCTTCTTCCGCTGCACGGCACTACGCGTCTACTGGTAACGAACTATGATCCATCTCACGTAGCATGTTCTTGGTTGTTCTGCGCGTAGGAAAATATTAATTTGCAGTCGATGCACCCTACCATAGAACCAAACAGTGGTATCAGAGCCTCTGCTATAGGATTTGGATTCAGATCGTATCCATATTAGATATGTGGAGGCGATAGATGAGATCTATTATCGTTGATAACATCGGCTGTGTGCACGGTTGATGAGATCAACTGCACATGGGGATCTATGTGGCTATCTTTTCTGATGATCGGAATCGATGAGGTCATGCCACAACCTACCCCTACCGGTCGGTATCCGCCATCGGGACCGCCGTGTGCGTAGCGCCTTGTATTTCGTACACGATCACTCAAACCGGTAGAATGCGATTCTATGCATAACTTTATTTTGCAGGGTTTGATGTGAATAGTATGGCTCATGTGTATGTGATGCATGTGTGTAAATTATACATGGCCTGTGTGTGATGTTTGTCCGCCGGCAGGGGCCAAAGTGTTGTCATTTTATTGTATAATGACATGCGTGTCGACTTATGACTCTATGTAAAATTCATTACTAGTTTTAGTATTTGGATAATAGAGATGAGGTTGGCAGCTTGGCGGCCCGGCGTGACAAACAAGATGGAGTTTCTAGATAGTCATCAGAGTTGGAGCCGACCTGGAAGAACATCCATGAAGGAGCCATACTATTTCACAATATATGTTTTACTTGTGATTGTTATGCTTCTTTGTTACTATGCATGTTATAATGGTAGAAAGATCCCTCATGAATATCAAGTAAATTGCCATTCCTGATGTTGCACCTTCGCATGTCAAGTACGTCTAGTAGCAGGCTCATAAAATTGGGGTGCTGTTAGGTGTCCTTGAACTGAAGGGTTCGTGTAGGACACAGACATGCACTGCATTAGGTTAACTTGTCAAGGTTATAAAACGGTTTTGGGCCTTGTGGCAAAAGAGGTCGGGAGCCGGGGTATGACATACGTACCCGACCAACAGGAGTGATACGATTAGTAAGGAGTTGCTTACCGGATAGGCATGTTGTCTAGAAGTGATGCTAAAGCTCACTAGTCACATGTGCTAGTGGGATCCTGAATCACTGAGAGTTTGCGGAGGGATGCTGACTTCAGTGGGAGTATTTCTGTTTAAGGCTAGAATTACTCTACATAAACACATTGCTTAGTGATTGCATATCTTTCTGTTGTATATCAATGGCACCACCTGCTCAACCCAACTTTGCATTGAAATCAATTCTGGAAAAGGATAAACTGAATGGAACAAACTTTACTACCTGGTATAGAAATTTGAGAATTGTTCTCAAGCATGATAAAAAGGAACATGTTCTAGAGGATCCGCTTCCAGAGGAACCTGCCAATAATGCTAGTACCACAACCAAGAATGCCTACCACAAACTCGTTGATGAATCAAACGAGATCAGCTGCCTCATGTTGGCTTGTATGGAGCCCGATTTGCAGCAGCATTTCAAAGACGTTAGGGCTTTCGATATGATCGAGATTCTCAAGAGCATGTTTCAGGTGCATGCTAGGACCGAAAGGTTCAACATCTAGCGAAACTTGATGGATTGTAAGCTGAAGGAAGGTGATCCATTGAGCCCGCATGTGATCAAGATGATCAGATATGTGCAAGCTTTGGATCAGTTGGGCTTCCCGCTCATGGATGAGCTGGCTACTGATGTAGTTCTGGGTTCTATTCCGCCCAACTATGGGACGTTCATCTCGAACTATCATATGCATGTCATGGATAAGAAGCTCACTAAATTGCATGGTTGCTCAAAGTGGCAGAGCGGGATATTAAGAAAGGCACGCATCAAGTGTTGATGGTGCAGAAATCGGCTAAGTTCAAGAAGAGTTGGTCCAAAAAAAGGCTAAGGCAAAGGGAACGGAGACGGTAACCTCCGCCGCTGCGCCGAAGTCTGGACCGGACTGAAAGACCATTTGCTATCATTGTAAGGAAACTGGTCACTGGAAGAGGAACTGTAGCAAGTGGCTTGGAGAGCATGCCAAGAAGGCCGGGAATGCTACTTCAGGCAAGGGTACACTTGTTGCATATGTTATAGACATTTACCTTGCTGACATACCTAGCAGCTCTTGGGTATTTGATACTAGATCGGTTGTTCACATTTGCAACTCGATGCAGGGGCTGGTAAGAACTAGGCATGTGGCGCAAGGGGAGATTGACATCACGGTCGGCAACAAAGCAAGAGTTGCTGCGTTGGAGGTCAGCACGATGCAGCTCCAGCTTCCTTCTGGATTTATTTTGGAATTGAATAATTGTTATTACATTCCTGCACTTAGTCGGAACATTATTTTTGCCTCATGCTTGATGAGTCAGGGTTATGAATTCAATTTAATGGACAGTTGTTGTTCGATTTATTTGAATGGTATGTTCCACAGCTATGCACCCATTATTGACGGGTTATTTATATTGAATCTAGAATAGGAACCGGTCTATAACATGAATGTCAAGACGCATAAGCCTAATGAGATAAATCCGACATACTTCTGGCATTGTCGGCTTGGACACATTAGTCTGAAACGCATGAAGAAGCTCCATGATGATGGACTCCTAACTTCGACCGACTTTGGGTCATTCGAGACATGCGAATCATGCTTGCTCGGAAAGATGACTAAGTCTCCTTTCGCAAAGAGTTGTGAGAGGGCATCCGAGCTATTGGAATTGATACACAGTGATGTGTGTGGACCAATGAGCACAACTGCCAGAGGTGGCTATTAGTACTTCGTCACTTTTACCGACGACTTGAGTAGATATGGATATATCTATTTGATGAGGCACAAGTCAGAGACTTTTGAAAAGTTCAAAGAATTTCAAAACGAGGTTGAGAATCAGCTCGGCAAGACTATAAAACTTCTCCGATCTAATCGTGGAGGTGAGTACATGAGCCAGGAGTTTGATGATCATCTGAAAGGCAAAGGTATAGTACCTCAGCTCACACCTCCGGGTACGCCACAGAGAAATGGTGTGGAACGGAGGAATCATACCTTGTTGGACATGGTTCGATCTATGATGAGCAAGTCGGATTTACCCTTGTCATTCTGGGGATACGCTCTAGAAACTGCAGCTTTCACACTTAACAGGGTACCATCAAAATCCGTAGACAAGACACCACATGAGATGTGGACTGGGAAGAGTCCCAGTTTGTCTTTTCTAAAGATTTGGGGTTGTGAAGCATTTGTCAAGAAACTTATGTCAGACAAGCTTACACCCAAGTCGGATAAATGCATATTCGTGGGATATCCGAGGGAAACCTTGGGATATAGCTTCTACAACCGGGAAGAGAACAAAGTGTTTGTTGCTTGGAATGGGGTTTTCCTTGAGAAAGAGTTTCTCAGTCGGGAGGCCAGTGGGAGGATGGTCCGACTCGAAGAAATTCGAGGACCACTCGGGGACAGCTCGGCTGGTGATGAGATCATACCGGAGTCAGTCAGGGAACCCGTAGTGGAAGCAGCACCGGAACCACGGAGGTCAGAAAGATTGCATAGAGTGCGTGATGTATTGTTGCTAGAAAGTGACGAGCCGGCCACGTATGCGGAAGCGATGGTGAGCGCAGATTTCGAGGCATGGCTGGAGGCCATGAGATCCGAGTTAAAGTCCATGGATGAGAATCAAGTCTGCGACTTGGTTGATCCACCGCCTGGCATAATAGCCATTGGTTGCAAATGGGGCTTTAAGAACAAAAACCAATGTGGATGGAAATGTTCATATCCACAAACCTCAGGTTGTCGCTAAGGGTTATGGACAAGTTCAAGGAATTGACTACGACAAGACTTACTCGCCGGTAGCGATGCTGAAGTCGGTGAGGATCGTACTAGCTATAGCTGCATATTTCGATTTCGAGATATGGCAGATGGATGTCAAGATGGCTTTCCTTCACGGAAATTTAACCAAGGACGTGTATATGATATAGCCCGAGGGTTTTGTCGATCCGACTAGCACTAGTAAGGTATGCAAGCTCAAGAGATCCATTTATGGGTTGAGGCAAGCATCTTGGAGCTTGAACATTCATTTTGATGAGGTCGTCACTGGTTTCGGCTTCATCAAAAGGGAAGAGGACTCTTTTTTATACAAGAAGTTAAGTGGGAGCTCGATAGTGTTTTTGATCTTGTATGTGGATGACATACTACTGATCGCAAATGATATTTCGATGCCGAACTCGATCAAGGAGTCATTGAATGGTAAGTTTTCGATGAAGGACCTTGGCGAGGGAATGTACATTTTAGGCATTAAGATCTATAGAGATAGATCAAGGAGGCTGCTCGGCTTAAGCCAGAGCACGTACATAGATAAAGTGTTGAAGCGGTTCAACATGAGTGAGGCAAAGAAAGGGTTCTTGCCACTCTCACATGGTATAAGGCTAAGCGAGACTCGAAGTCCTTCGACATCTGATGAGCGAAGTAGGATGAGTAGGATTCCATATGCCTCGGCAATCGGATCCATCATGTATGCCATGATATGTACGCGGCCCGATGTTGCTTTTGCAATAAGCCTAACAAGTAGATACCAGGCCAACCTAGGTGAGAGTCACTGGGCAGCGGTAATGACTATTTTGAAGTACCTGAAAAGGACTAAAGAGATGTTCCTAGTTTATGGAGGTGAGGAAGAGCTCGTCGTAAGGGGTTACGCCGATGCTAGTTTCCAAACCGACAGAGATGATTGTCGATCACAGTCCGGATTTGTGTACGTCATGAACGGAGGAGTAGTGAGCTGGATGAGTTCCAAGCAAGATACGGTGGCCGATTCTACTCCAGAAGCCGAATACATTGCAGCTTGTGAAGCTGCAAAGGAAGGTGTTTGGATCTGGAACTTTCTGGATGATCTTGGTATTTTCCCATCCTTGGTAAAACCGTTGGACCTTTATTGTGATAATTCTGGTGCCATCGCACAAGCCAAGGAGCCGAGGAATCACCACAAGGTTAGACACATAGATCAGAAATATCACGTGATACGAAAGATCGTAAAGAGTGGTGATGTAGAGTTATGCAAAATTCACACTGATGCAAATGTTGCGGATCCATTAACTAAGCCACTTCCACAACCCAAGCATGAGGGGCACATTAGAGCTATGGGCATTCGATGTCTATTTGATTGACTCTAGTGCAAGTGGGAGACTGTTGGAAACATGCCCTAGAGGCAATCATGTATGATGATATTTCCTATGTGTTTATGAATAAAGATAGTCCTTGGACATTATCAATGATGTGTATCAGCAAGTACGTGACTTGTTTGTGGGACTATGCATTGTACGATGACTGTCCTAAAAGGTCCCTAGTTGAAAGGGCTGTGTGGACGCGCAGCCAACTAGACTAGCATATGACATGGTCGATGGATTGGTCTCACTAGCCATGAAGCATTGGATGCTAACCGGATAATATGGACTTGGAAGGATCTGGTTAGATTCGACGTAGTCGGATCCGAGTCGAGATAAGGTCCGAGTCGGACAGACCCAACTATGAGACGCAATGATATGTCATCTGTGAGTCTCGAGTACAACATATGTTCTATGTCCTAAGACCTGAGCTGGAGCATGTACTTGGGATGGTAACAGACTTGCTTTGGGCCAACCAAACGCTACTCCGTGACTGGGTAGTTATAATGGTAGGTTTCAGGTTTGTCCAGAACCATGCTGCGAGACGTGGTCGAGCAAGATGGGATTTGCCCCTCCGATCAGTAGAGATATACTCTGGGGCCCTCGTGTGATCCGACCAGGACAAGCATGGCCATACGAGAAGGATTATGAGTTAATCCGGTTTGTGGTCGGCATCACTGGAACGAGAAAGAGGTCGGGCTAGCACAAGGATGACAGACTCGCCTTGAGCCCGACAACATATATCATGTGGCAAAAGGAATGGAAGTATGATGTACAGGTTCGCCTAACCAGCTTCATACTCTGTTTGGTGTTCGGCATGCCTTGCTAGAAGCCGCTACCAACTGTGCAGTTCGGAGGAGATCCGAACTGTGACCAAGCTAGCTTGAACCTAATGGGTCACCCGTTTAAGGGAAGGAACCTATGAGGTCGGATCCGAGGACACTAGTCGGATGTGATCCGAGCTGTATTCGGATTGTGGCCGAGTAGACTTATGGGCTTTAGGGTCCGTGCGAGGCCCAAGTGTTGAGCCCGGGACGGACGCCTATATAAAGTGGAGGTGCCGCACACTCACGCGATTGATCGCTTCGGCACTGTCACTAGGGTTTGCATGTGTTGCGAATAGACACCTCCACTCGCCGCCGGTTGTGTGATCGGACCTAGCAGTCCACCGCACGACGTTCCTCCAGCACGCGCGGATACCGTTAGAGGCGGTGCACTTGCGCCGCTCCAGCGAACTTGTACGTGGGAACCGACTATCGGATGTACGAGGGAGATCGGACGAGGAGGAGACGATCCACACGGACACGTTTCCCCAACTCTTCTTCCGCTGCACGGCACTGCGCGTCTAGTGGTAACGGACTGTGATCCATCTCCCGTAGTATGTTCTTGGTTGTTCTGCGCGTAGGAAAATTTTAATTTGCAGTCGACGCACCCTATCATAGAACCAAACACCACCGCCACCAAGCCAACGGGAAAGACCCCGTCCTTCCTCGTCTACGGAGCAGAAGCAGTTCTCCCTCACGAGGTCAGGCATCGCTCTGCGGGGTCCTGGCATTCGATGAGACGCATCAGGACGCCATGCAGGAGATGGACCTTGTGCTGGGGGAGGAACGTCGCCGCCAAGCCTCGCTACGAGCGGCAAGGTACCAGCAGGCGCTGTGATGGTATCACTGCCCACTGCGTCCGCTCCAGGACGCTCGAGGTGGGCGATCTCGTTCTGAGGCAGGTGCTCTCTAGGGAAGGGTTGCATAAGCTCTCACCCATGTGGGAGGGCCTGTGTAGGATTGCCCACGTCTCCAGGCCAGGCGCCGCGCGCCTGGAGATGCAGGACGGGACCCCCATCTAGAACGCATGGAACATCCAGCACCTTCAGAAGTTCTACCCGTGAAGCAAGGCCCAGTGCGTGTGAAGGTCTCCGCTCATGACACTCTCACGTAATAATGAGTGGGGTTGTACACGCCCTGGAGTCTCCGGAGTGCCGCCCTCAGGCCTCGGGGACTCCCTCCCACGTCCCAGTGGCAGCACTTAGCTCCACGCTGATGAGAAGACTAGACTAGGTGCTGGACGCAGTTGTTCATTTGCTTTCTGTAGTTGGTTTGTGCCCCTTTTTATGGAATTTGGAGTTCTGGCATTTCTCGATTGCTCGGTTGAACCCTTTATTTTCTCTACTTCTTCGCTCGGTTCTCTGTTTTTCACCAGGGAGGGCGGCAGTTGCCCGACGCTCTCCGTCGCGTGCCTCACGCGGGGGCTGGGCAGGTGCGTGCGTGCGTTGGGCTAACCTAAGCCATGGGCACGCCTTGCCAGAGCCCTGTCCTGTTGCTCCAGAGCTTTGGCTCCCTGACCTTCGCGAGGCACCCAAGATTGAGCTCGCGGTTGGTGCACCCCCCTAGTTTTGTGCCCCACGGGTACCGCGACGTGGTGTGCTAGGCCATGATCATGAGGCCTCATGCAAGGAAGGGCAAGGCACCCGACCGGCATCTTAACAATTTATGCAGCTCTGTGACGCCTCCTGAGCCAGCAACAAGGAGGGCTCATCAAGTGCCAGAGGGCATGCCCTCACGAGATGGGAAACTACCCTAGGCGCATTCAGCTAAGTTATCCCTATATGTCTACATAAAGCATGAATGCCATAACACAACATAGGAATAATAAACATAGCACAAAGAAGCATAAGCACTACAATTCATTACACACCCTCGTAGGCCCCATACTTGTTTCTTGTAAATGCAGGAGGAAAGGAAAGAACAAGCAAAAGCAGCACCCACGGCGCGGATGCTCACGAGGATCGGCCCCCGGACTCATCCGGAGCCCTCCTCGCGCTTCACTAGGGCGCGGTGACGGGACGACCCGCCACCATCCTCGAAGCGAGCCCGACGACGTTGCGGTTGGTTGTAGCCACCACTGCTGGAGGTTTCGTCGAAGGAGGAGCTGCTGTTGCCGAAGGAGTCGCGGTTGTCGTCGGGGGCAAGGCCGCCCTCTTCCTCATCATGACTGTCGCCAAGCCCGAGCGCCCCGTCGCCCTCGCTGTCATTAGGGCAGCACCCGGTGCGGTGACCATCTTCCCCGAACACCAACACGAAGAGGGTCGCGGCTCCGTCGTACTTGAAGTGGAGGGTGCACCGCCTGCCCAGGCCGCATGCGGGGTCGAACGTCTGCCAGCCGCGGGCTAGGGCTATGTTACCCGTGACAGAGACCTCCACCGCGACCCACGAAGCCTTGCTGCTGCAGCCGTCAGCCTGCGGCCAGAGGCCGACAGGACCCGTGGCTGGCAGCTCACCGGCAAAGGAGCACCGGATGTAGACACTAGAGTCTGTTAGGAACACTTCCATTATATGGCTGTCCCACCATGTAGGAACACAAAACCGGTTTGTGATCTGGCATTGTGGGGGTCAGATAAGTAGCCGACATCAGCATACCCAATCATATCAATGTCCAAATTTCACTGAAATTGAAAGAATAGTCCAAGATCCTTTGTGCCTTGGAGATATCGAAAGATATTCTTAACTCCCGTCCAATTCTGTTTGGTAGGAGCTGTGCTATGTCTAGCTAGTAAATTCACTCTAAATGCAATATTGATACGTCTCCAATGTATCTATAATTTTTGATTGTTCCATGCTATTATATTATTAACCTTGGATGTTTTATATGCATTTATATGCTATTTTATATGATTTTTGGGACTAACCTATTAACCCAGAGCCTAGTGCCAGTTTCTGTTTTTCCCTTGTTTCAGTGTTTCGCAGAAAAGGAATATCAAACGGAGTCCAAACGGAATGAAACCTTTGGAAAAGTTATTTTTGGAAAGAAAGCAATACAGGAGACTTGGACTACATGTCAGGGGATCAATGAGGAGAGCACGAGGCAGGGGGCGCGCTCTGATACGTCTCCAACGTATCTATAATTTTTGATTGCTCCATGCTATATTATCTACTATTTTGGACATTATTGGGCTTTATTATCAACTTCTATATTATTTTTGGTACTAACCTATTAATCGGAGGCCCAACCTAGATTTGCTGTTTTTTTTTGCCTATTTTAGGGTTTCGAAGAAAAGGAATATCAAACGGAGTCCAAATGGAATGAAACCTTCGGGAACATGATTTTCGGAACGAACATGATCCAGGAGACTTGGACCCTACGTCAAGAAACAAAGGAGGAGGCCACGCGGTAGGGGGGCGCGCCTAACCCCCCCCCCCCTAGGCGCGCCCTCCACCCTCATGGGCCCCCTGTTGCTCCACCGACGTACTCCTTCCTCCTATATATACCTACGTACCCCCAAACGATCAGATGCGGAGCCAAAAACCTAATTCCACTGCTGCAACTTGGGGCCTGTTGCGGAGCTCGCCGGAGGGGGCATCCATCACGGAGGGTTTCTACATCAACACCATAGCCTCTTCGATGAAGTGTGAGTAGTTTACCTCAGGCCTTCGGGTCCATAGTTATTAGCTAGATGGCTTCTTCTCTCTTTTTGGATCTCAATACAAAGTTCTCCCCCTCTCTTGTGGAGATCTATTCGATGTAATCTTCTTTTTGCGACGTGTTTGTTGAGACCGATGAATTGTGGGTTTATGATCAAGATTATCTATGAAAAATATTTGAATCTTCTCTAAATTATTTTATGTATGATTGGTTATCTTTGCAAGTCTCTTCGAATTTTCAGTTTGGTTTGGCCTACTAGATCGATCTTTCTTGCAATGGGAGAAGTGCTTAGCTTTGGGTTCAATCTTGCGGTGTCCTTTCCCAGTGACAGTAGGGGCAACAAGGCACGTAGATGAGTTTTTTATCATATTGCAGGAATTTATCCCTCTACATCATGTCATCTTGCTTAAGGCGTTACTTTGTTTCCATGAACTTAATACTCTAGATGCATGCTGGATAGCGGTCGATGAGTGGAGTAATAGTAGTAAATGCAGGCAGGAGTCGGTCTACTTGTCTCGGACGTGATGCCTATATACATGATCATACCTAGATACTCTCATAACTATGCTCAATTCTGTCACTTGCTCAACAGTAATTCGTTCACCCACCGTAAAATACTTATGCTCTTGAGAGAAGCCACTAGTGAAACCTATGGCCCCCGGGTCTATCTTCATCATATTAATCTTCCAATACTTATTTATTTATTTTGCTTTTTTACTTTGCTTTTATTTTACTTTGCATATTTATGACAAAAATACCAAAAATATTATCTTATCATATCTATCAGATCTCACTCTCGTAAGTGACCGTGAAGGGATTGACAACCCCTTATTGCATTGGTTGCGCGGAGCTATTTGTTTTGTGCAGGTACGAGGGACTCGCACGTAGCCTCCTACTGGATTGATACCTTGGTTCTCAAAAACCGAGGGAAATACTTACGCTACTTTGCTGCATCATCCTTTCCTCTTCAAGGAAATCCAACGCAGTGCTCAAGAGGTAGCAAGAAGATTTCTGGCGCCGTTGCCGGGGAGTCTACGCAAAAGTCAACATACCAAGTACCCATCACATACCCTTATCTCTCGCATTAAATTATTTGCCATTTGCCTCTCGTTTTCCTCTCCCCCACTTCACCCTTGCCGTTTTATTTGCCCTCTCTCTCTATCCTCCCTCTCTTTCTCTATTTGCCTCTTTTTGCCCATTTCTTGTTTGCTTGTGTGATTGCTTGCTTGTCTCTATGGCTAGTCCTCTATCCTCTCTGTTGTCTCCCGAGAATGAAGTCCTAAATTTTAAACAAAGGGAGGGAGAAAATCTGAAAGATGCTTGGTATAGAATTTGCAATGCTCAAAATAGATCTACCAGGAAGCAATCTACTTCCGTTCTTCACCGTAATTTTTATGTAGGTGCTAATCCTTTGTATAGATATATCCTTGATACCATTACCAGAGGGAATTTCTTAGGTAGCCATACTTTTGATTCTTATAATGCTATGATAGATTTGTTTGGCTCACCCGCTCTTTTGGTTAATGGAACTATATTAACTTTGCAGCATGTAATGCAAAGGATTGAAATTATTGAAAATAAGGTTGCTACAGTAGAGTTAATTGAAAATTTGGATAAAAAGTTCCACAACCAAATCTCTCAATATGGATCTAAAGTAGGAGTCACTTTGAAAAATATTAAAGAGAAGGAACCCATAGTTAATGAGAAAATACATCATGATTCCACTAGGATCGATAAACTTGAAGATATCATTACCAACTTGGGAACCGCTTTTGCTTCCGTAAACAATACTCCTAGTCCTCCTACTAAAATTACCAAGCTTATGTATGTTCCTAAAAATAAGGGTGTAGTAAGGAAACGGCGGATCTCAAATCTATAAGTATTCATCCCAATCTTGTTGCTATCATTAAGGAACCATTTGTTACAAATGATTTTTTTGATCTTGTGCCTAAAAGTTTGATAATAACTAAAAATAAAGAAATTTCTAAGGATAATAGATCTCTCATTGAATAATTGCCTACCAAAGATGGCAATACCTAGATCTATCCTTGCTTTTTATGCCTAGCTAGGGGCGTTAAACGATAGCGCTTGTTGGGAGGCCACCCAATTTTATTTTTATCCTTGCTGTTTGCTCCTTTTTAGTAATAAATAATTTATCTAGCCTCTGTTTTGGTTGTGTTTTTGTGTTTAATTAGTGTTTATTCCAAGTAGAACCGTTGGGAAGACTTGGGGAAAGTCTTGTTAATCTTGCTGTAAAAAACAGAAACTTTAGCGCTCACGAGAACTGCTGCCATTTTTATTTGGAAAGTGATATTTAGTTAATTATTTTTGCAGATGATTAATATATAAATTCCTCACGTCCATCAATTTATTTTAGAATTTTTGGGGTTCCAGATCTTGCGCTAGCTACAGATTACTACAGACTGTTCTGTTTTTGACAGATTCTGTTTTTCGTGTGTTGTTTGCTTATTTTGATGAATCTATGGCTAGTAAAATAGTTCATAAACCATAGAGAAGTTGTAATACAGTAGGTTTAACACCAATATAAATAAATAATGAGTTCATTACAGTACCTTGAAGTGGTCTTTTGTTTTCTTTCGCTAACGGAGCTCACGAGATTTTCTACTTTGAGTTTTGTGTTGTGAAGTTTTCAAGTTTTGGGTAAGGATTTGATGGATTATGGAACAAGGAGTGGCAAGAGCCTAAGCTTGGGGATGCCCATGGAACCCCCAAGATAATCTAAGGACACCTAAAAGCCAAAGCTTGGGGATGCCCCAGAAGGCATCCCCTCTTTTTGTCTACTTCCATCGGTAACTTTACTTGGAGCTATATTTTTATTCGCCACATGATATGTGTTTTGCTTGGAGCGTGTTTTATGATTTGAGTCTTTGCTTTTTAGTTTACCACAATCATACTTGATGTACACACCTTTTGAGAGATCCGTACATAATTTGGAATTTGTTAGAATACTCTATGTGCTTCACTTATATCTTTTGAGTTATATAGTTTTGCTCTAGTACTTCACTTATATCTTTTAGAGCACGGTGGTGGATTTGTTTTATAGAAACTATTGATCTCTCATGCTTCACTTAGATTATTTTTAGAGTCTTAAATAGCATGGTAATTTTCTTAAATAATCATAACATGATTGGTATGCAAGAATAGTAAAAACTTTCTTATGAGTTTTTTGAATACTAGGAGAAGTTTGATGCTTGATGATTGTTTTGAGATATGGAGGTAATAATACCAAAGTTGTGCTAGTTGAGTAGTTGTGAATTTGAGAAATGCTTGTGTTGAAGTTTGCAAGTCCCGTAGCATGCACGTATGGTAAACGTTGTGTAACAAATTTGAAACATGAGGTTTTATTTGATTGTCCTCCTTATGAGTGGCGGTCGGGGACGAGCGATGGTCTGTTCCTACCAATCTATCCGCCTAGGAGCATGCGCGTAGTTCTTGGTTTTTGATGACTTGTAGATTTTTGCAATAAGTATGTGAGTTCTTTATGACTAATGTTGAGTCCATGGATTATACGCACTCTCACCCTTCCATCATTGCTAGCCTCTTTGGTACCGTGCATTGCCCTTTCTCACATTGAGAATTGGTGCAAACTTCGCCGGTGCATCCAAACCCCGTGATATGATACACTCTTTCACACACAATCCTCCTTATATCTTCCTCAAAACAGCCACCATACCTACCTATTATGGCATTTCCATAGCCATTCCGAGATATATTGCCATGCAACTTTCCACCATTCCATTTATCATGGCAAATTCATCATTGTCATATTGCTTAGCATGATCATGTAGTTGAGATAGTATTTTTGGCAACGCCACCGTTCATAATTATTTCATACATGTCACTCTTGGTTCATTGCATATCCCGATACACCGCCAGAGGCATTCATATAGAGTCATCCTTTGTTCTAGTATCGAGTTGTAATCATTGAGTTGTAAATAAATAGAAGTGTGATGATCATCATTTTCTAGAGCATTGTCCCAAGTGAGGAAAATATAAAAAAAGAGAGAGAAAGGCCATAAAAAAGAGAAGGCCCAAAAAAATAAAAAAAAATGAGAGAAAAAGAGAGAAGGGACAATGCTACTATCCTTTGCCACACTTGTGCTTCAAAGTAGCACCATGATCTTCATGATAGAGATTCTCTTGTTTTGTCACTTTCATATACTAGTGGGAATTTTTTCATTATAGAACTTGGCTTGTATATTCCAACAATGGGCTTCCTCAAGTGCCCTAGGTCTTCGTGAGCAAGCAAGTTGGATGCACACCCACTTAGTTTCTTTTGTTAATCTTTCATACATTTATAGCTCTAGTGCATCCATTGCATGGCAATCCCTACTCCTTGCATTAACATCAATCGATGGGCATCTCCATAGCCCATTGATTAGCCTCGTTGATGTGAGACTATCTCTTTTTTTGTCTTCTCCACATAACCCCCATCATCATATTCTATTCCACCCATAGTGCTATGTCCATGGCTCGCGCTCATATATTGCATGAAAGTTTATAAGTTTGAGATTACTAAAGTATGAAACAATTTCTTGGCTTGTCATCGGGGTTGTGCATGATGAGAGCATTCTTGTGTGGCGAAAATGGAGCATGACTTAACTATATGATTTTGTAGGGATGAACTTCCTTTGGCCATGCTATTTTGAGAAGACATAATTGCTTAGTTAGTATGCTTAAAGTATTATTATTTTTATGTCAATATGAACTTTTATCTTGAATCTTTCGGATCTGAATATTCATACCACAATTAAGAAGAATTACATTTAAATTATGCCAAGTAGCACTCCACATAAAAAATTATCTTTTTATCATTTACCTACTCGAGGACGAGCAGGAATTAAGCTTGCGGATGCTTGATACGTCGCCAACGTATCTATAATTTTTGATTGCTCCATGCTATATTATCTACTGTTTTGGACATTATTGGGCTTTATTATCCACTTTTATATTATTTTTGGGACTAACCTATTAACCGGAGGCCCAACCCAGAATTGTTGTTTTTGCCTATTTTAGGGTTTCGAAGAAAAGGAATATCAAACGGAGTCCAAACGGAATGAAACCTTCGGGAACATGATTTTCGGAACGAACATGATCTAGGAGACTTGGACCCTACGTCAAGAAACAAAGGAGGAGGCCACGAGTAAGGGGGCACGCCTACCCCCCCCCCCAAGGTGCGCCCTCCACCCTCGTGGGCCCCCTGTTGCTCCACCGACGTACTCCTTCCTCCTATATATACCTACGTACCCCCAAACGATCAGATACAGAGCCAAAAACCTAATTCCACCGCCGCAACTTTCTGTATCCACGAGATCCCATCTTGGGGCCTATTCTGGAGCTCCGCGGGAGGGGGCATCCATCATGGAGGGCTTCTACATCAACACCATAGCCTCTCCGATGAAGTGCGAGTAGTTTACCTCAGACCTTCGGGTCCATAGTTATTAGCTAGATGGCTTCTTCTCTCTTTTTGGATCTCAATACAAAGTTCTCCCCCTCTCTTGTGGAGATCTATTCGATGTAATCTTCTTTTTGGGGTGTGTTTGTTGAGACCGATGAATTGTGGGTTTATGATCAAGATTATCTATGAACAATATTTGAATCTTCTCTGAATTCTTTAATGTATGATTGGTTATCTTTGCAAGTCTCTTCAAATTTTCAGTTTAGTTTGGCCTACTAGATTGATCTTTCTTGCAATGGGAAAAGTGCTTAGCTTTGGGTTCAATCTTGCGGTGCCCTTTCCCAGTGACAGTAGGGGCAGCAAGGCACGTATTGTATTTTTGCCATCGAGGATAACAAGATGGGGTTTTTATCATATTGCATGAAATTATCCCTCTACATCATGTCATCTTGCTTAATGCGTTACTCTGTTTACATGAACTTAATACTCTAGATGCATGCTGGATAGCGATTGATGAGTGAAGTAATAGTAGTAGATGCAGGCAGGAGTCGTTCTACTTGTCTTGGACGTGATTTCTATATACATGATCATACCTAGATACTCTCATAACTATGCTCAATTCGGTCAATTGCTCAATAGTAATTCGTTCACCCACCGTAAAATACCTATGCTCTTGAGAGAAGCCACTAGTGAAACCTATGGCCCCCGGGTCTATCTTCATCATATTAATCTTCCAACACTTATTTATTTACTTTGCTTTTTTACTTTGCTTTTATTTTACTTTGCATCTTTATCACAAAAATACCAAAAATATTATCTGTAACATCCCAAATTTTCAATTTGGAATGTTATACATAGATCATCCACGCATATCATGATTTATTGCATTTCCGTTCCGCAATCCTCAAAATCCTAAGCAACACAAGGACCCACGGAGAGAGTTGGGGATTTTCCGGTTTTCATATTTGATTTTTATCAAATAATGAAACGAGGATTTTGATTTTAATAATTTTCTCTCTGAGAAATATTTCATATTAAATCAAATGAGTGGAGATAGTATGACTTCTCCAAAATAATTGAAATATCAGAGGAAAAATATTAAAATCATTTATTGGATTTTATTTGGTTTTATTCGGATTTTATTTGCATTAGAAAAATTGCACGTTTTCAAAATTGCATTTTAGGGCCAAGAAAATGTTCAACTCGTCCTAAATATTTTATTTAGACGGTGAAAATTTGTTTTGGAATTTTTTAGGTTTTTTTCTCTAGGATTTTATTTCGGTCGGCGAAGTTCAAAAAAAAAAGGGGTTCCTGCGCCGACTGGGCCGAAGGCCTAGCCTCGCTAGGCCGCCGCCGCCGTCACTCGGACCGGAGTCTGAGTTGGACTCCGCCTCCGCCGCGCCTTGCCCCCTCCTCCAAGTCGCTGCCCCAACCCCTTTATATACGCCGCCACCCCGCCCCCAACACCACACCACCACCGCCGCCGCCCGCGCCATGCCAAGCCGCCGCCGCCGCAGCTCGCGCCGCCACCGAGCGCCGCCGCCGCCGCCTCGCCTCGCTGGACCTCTCGCCGAAGGTAGCCGCCGCGCCCCGCTGCAGGTTTTTTTATAAAGACCGTTCGGGTTTTTTAGAAACCCTAGATCCGTTTTTTTCGGATTCGCCGGTTTTTTTCTTGGTTCTTCTAGTTAGAGGACGTTCGTCCGAACGTTTGTCCGAACGTTCGTTTTAACGAACGGTTCCTCGCCCGTTAGTTACAACTAACGAACGCTCGTTCGTTAGTCTATTCGTGAGTTTTCTTTTATCGGATTTATTCCGCGATTTTCTCTGATCGCGATTTGTGATCCGATCTTAGATTCTGTTTATCTTTTCGCTCGTTTATCGGAATTAGGCGATTCAAGCGCCTGGAGTTTCATCTCGAAACCCTCTTTTCGTTTAATCAACTCAAACAAGTTTTTGCTACTGTAAAATTTGACCTAAATTCAAATTAGTAAACGAAGTGGTTTTCTTTCACCGTCTGACTTTCGTTGCTTCGTTGGATTTGATTCTTTTGCGTACCGGAGTTCTTAAGTTGAACTTTCTGGTCAACCTCTCTTATTTGAGTTTTGCTTGTGCATCGTTGTTTGTTACTTATGTATGTTATTGTTTGCTTGCGATAGAATTCCCGGAGTGCGAAGCGTGTTACTACGAGTCTCTAGGACTCGCGGATCGTCAGCAAGGCAAGTAACACTTTGATCATATCCCATTATTACCCAGTTTTTATGCATTAGGTCCAATCCTCAAACATTGCATGATTAGGATGTCATTAACTTGTGGGTTGGGAAGTAGTTGCTAAGGTAGAACCTATTGCCCTATTATATTCAAACCCTTGGGAGTTACTTCTACGTATTGCTTATATTGCTATGCTATGCTCGTAGACGTGGTTTGGGTTTGAGTGAAATTCATGTCAGATGTGAGATTGTTAATTAATGGTTCAACTTAAGGTGGCAACTTAATCAAACAACTGGGTGGATTGAGGCACCTGGGGAACCCAGTGTTGTCTGTATTTTTTTTGGAAATCCCGGGGTACACGTGTGATCTTCCTATGGACCGCCACCCAGGCTCAAAGGGAACTGAGATGATTCATGCTAGAAACTTCCGTGTGCAGCCACAAGCTATTATGGGCTCTAGCATAGTTGAGTAAGTTACGTGAAGCTCTTGAAGAGGTAGATCAGCAGGTAGTGGGTTTTGTAGGTTTGGTATGGTCTACCCGGAGTAGAGAGTTAACGTTTCTGAAAGGCTGTGTCTCGGTCATCCGTTTCTCAAACACCATGCAGTGCGAGAAATCCAACAGAGGCGATCGAGTCTTGTGGGGAAAAGTGCGCATACCTCTGCAGAGTGTACAATCTAATCATGGTTAGCCGTGTCCCCGGTTATGGACAATTCTTGAGTATCTAGTACTTGGGTTATCACATGTATCTCTCCATGTTTAATTAATACTGTTGGGTTGTTAATCACTTTAATTGGGATTGAGTTGGGGATACCTTCTCAATGATGTTTCAACCACCATGATAGTAAAAGTAAAATGTATTCCTTTGTTGTAGGGAAAAATTGGCTTTTCGCAAAACTATAACCATAGAGCTTTCCACCAGCCATATATGCATATAGTGATAGCATTATTTTGTTCTTGCTCTACTGTGTTACTTTGCCAGCATATTCCATGTGCTGGCCCGTTTTCGGGCTGCAACGTATTATGTTGCAGACTTTTCAGATGAGGAGTAAGGTTCGTTAGGTCGTTGCCGTGTAGCTCAGCTATGCCGTTGGAGTTGATGGACTCACCTTATCTTCCAAGCCTTCCGCTGTTATCGCCTTAGATGGCCTTAAGCCATATTATTGTAATAAGTTCTCTTTGGAGACATTCGATGTAATAAGTGTGTTATTGCTACTCTGTTATAAATCCTTCGAGTACTGTGTGTGTCAGCATTACCGATCCAGGGATGACACTGAAGCACAGAGACTTGACCATCTGAGGTCGGGTCGCTACATTATCTTATCATATCTATCAGATCTCACTCTCGTAAGTGACCATGAAAGGATTGACAACCCCTTATCGCGTTGGTTGCAAGGAGCTATTTGTTTTGTGCAGGTACGAGGGACTCGCGCGTAGACTCCTACTGGATTGATACCTTGGTTCTCAAAAACTGAGGGAAATACTTTCCTCTTCAACGAAATCCAACGCAGTGCTCAAGAGGTAGCACGCCCACCCCCCGAGGCGCGCCCTTCACCCTCTTGGGCCCCTCGTGGCTCCCCTGATTTATTTCTTCCACCTATATATATCCATATACCCTAAAACTATCGAAGATGAGAATAGATCGGGAGTTCCGCCGCTAGAAGCCTCCGTAGCCACCAAAAATCAATCTAGACCTGTTCCAGCACCCTGCCGGAGGGGACAATCCCTCTCTGGTGGCCATCTTCATCATTCCGGTGCTCTTCATGACGAGGAGGGAGTAGTTCTCCGTCGGGGCTGAGGGTATGTACCAGTAGCTATGTGTTTGATCTCTCTCTCTCGTGTTCTTGAGGTGGCACGATCTTGATGTATCGCGAGCTTTGCTATTATAGTTGGATCTTATGATGTTTGTCCCCCCTCTACTCTCTTGTAAAGAATTGAGTTTTCCCTTTGAAGTTATCTTATGGGATTGAGTCTTTAAGGATTTGAGAACACTTGATGTATGCCTTGTCGTGCTTATCTATGGTGACAATGGGATATCACGTGATCCACTTGATGTATGTTTTGGTGATCAACTTGCGGGTTCCACGCATGAACCTATGCATAGGGGTTGGCACACGTTTTTGTCTTGACTCTCCGGCAGAAACTTTGGGGCACTCTTTGAAGTACTTTGTGTTGGTTTGAATAGATGAATCTGAGATTGTGTGATGCATATCGTATAATCATACCCACGGATACTTGAGGTCACATTGGAGTATCTAGGTGACATTAGGGTTTTGGTTGATTTGTGTCTTAAGGTGTTGTTCTAGTACGAACTCTAGGGTTGTTTGTGACACTTATAGGAATAGCCCAACGGATTGATTGGAAAGAATAACTTTGAGGTGGTTTCGTACCCTACCATAATCTCTTCGTTTGTTCTCCGCTATTAGTGACTTTGGAGTGACTCTTTGTTGCATGTTGAGGGATAGTTATGTGATCCAATTATGTTATTATTGTTGAGAGGACATGCACTAGTGAAAGTATGAATCCTAGGCCTTGTTTCCTATCATTGCAATATCGTTTATGCTCACTTTTACCATTAGTTACCTTGCTGTTTTTATTTTTTCAGATTACAAAAACTATTATCTACTATCCATATTGCACTTGTATCACCATCTCTTCGCTGAACTAGTGCACCTATACAATTTACCATTGTATTGGGTGTGTTGGGGACACAAGAGACTCTTTGTTATTTGGTTGCAGGGTTGCTTGAGAGAGACCATCTTCATCCTACGCCTTCCACGGATTGATAAACATTAGGTCATCCACTTGAGGGAAATTTGCTACTGTCCTCCAAACCTCTGCACTTGGAGCCCTAACAACGTCTACAAGAAGAAGGTTGTGTAGTAGACATCAAATATCAGGCCTGGTGCAATTTGCAAGATACATGAGCGCTCCAACGACACTAAGATATGGAACTTCAGGTCCTAATATCTCTTCTCCATTATCCATTGGTCTAAATTGATCGTTCTCTACATCTAGAGATCGAACTACCATAGGAGTTTTAGATGGATAGGATTTGTCCGTATTGAATTTCTCCAATATTTTCTGGATATAGGCGGTTTGATGAACCAAAATACCCAAGGGAAGGTGCTCAAGTTGTAATCCTAAGCAAAATCTGGTTTTACCCAAATCCTTCATCTCAAATTCCGTCTTTAGGTGATTGCGTGCTTCATCAATATCTTGTGTGATTCCAATGATGTTCAGATCATCAACATACATGGAAATAATGTAAAATCTAGTTGCGGACTTTTTTACGAAAACACATGGGCAATCATCATTACTGGAGTATCCTTTTTTCAAAATTAACTCACTAAGTCAGTTGTACGACATGCGACCCGACTGTTTTAAGCCGTATAAACACTTATATTTAGTTTTACACAATATGTGTTGCGTTTTGCGTTTGGATTCAGGATTGGGACTCCATCAGGAACCTTCATGTATATGTCTGAATCAAGTGAACCGTAAAGGTAAGCGGTCACTACGTCCATCAACTGCATAGGTAGATGATTTTGCACTGCCAAAGATATAAGATATCGAAAAGTGGTTGCACTCATTACTGGAGAATATGTTTCAGTGAAATCAATGTCGGGTTTCTATGTGAAACCTTGTGCTACGAGCCTTGCTTTATATCTCACCACGTCATTGTTATCATTCCGTTTCTAGAGAAAAACCCATTTGAATCCCACGGGGAAAACTCTGGGAGGTGTAGGTATTGCTTCAGTGAATATCTTTCGTTTATTGAGCGAGGCTAATTCTGCTTGGATTGCATCCTTCCATTTAGGCCAGTCGGAGCGTTTCTTGCACTCTACCATGGTCTTTGGATCATGATCAGTGAGAAGGGTATCTGCAATCTTTTCAGCAAAATATATGTCGACAGTCATAGTATTATGGTCAAATGATTCTCCAGAATCAACATAGTTGATGGAAATTTCCTGCACCCCTGGCGACTCTTCGTGATTTCCCAATACGATTGAGTCTGGGTGTTTCGATGTCCCAGTCAGTTTGTGCACTAATGAGTTGGGTTGTGGAGGTTGTTATCCCACTAGGTGTATATTACCCATTTGATGATTATCAACGCTAGGTTTGTTTACATTTACTGGTTCAGAGGATTTCTTTCTCTTTTTCCTTTGTTGCTTGTGAGGAGCTGAATCCTGTTCTATGGATGTACTTCTCCCCCTCTTCCTTTGACAGGGGGTTGAGTAGTTTTTGTTGGTACCTCCACTCTTTCGGGCGCATTTTAGTAGGATTATAGGATTTGGTAACAACTTTATAGTCAGTAAATGAATCTGGCAGGTTATTTGCAATGTGCTACAAATTAATTATTTTTGGATCTTGAAGTTCAGTTTCTTGAGTACGTGGATCAGAGGAGGAAATGCCTTGGGCATTCCAATCGATTTCCGGCCATTCTTTTTGGTACTTTATGGCTCCCCTAATGTCGGGAAATGGTCCTCATTGAACATGCAGTCAGCATGACGGGCTGTGAACAGATCCCCAATTTTCGACGGTGATTATCGACGGTGATTTGTACCCCACATAGATCCCCAATTTTCTGTGTGGGCCCATGGATGTACGCTGTGGTGGTGAGATTGGCACATATGTGGCACATTCAAATTTACCCAGATGGGAAATATTTGGTAGGTTTACACGTACTAATTGCATAGGGGAAGTGTTGTGATATGCAGTTGGTCACAATTGGATTAAGTCAGCAGCGTGTAAAACTGCGTGACCCCAACAAGAAGTTGGCAAATTGCAATTCATTAGTAGGGGTCGTGCAATGAGCTTAATTCTCTTAATTAGAGATTCGGTCAATCCATTTTGAGTGTGGACATACGGGACAGAGTGCCGAACTTCAATGCCTAATGCCATGCAATAATCATTGAAAGCATGCAAAGAGAATTCAGCAGTGTTGTCCATTCAAATTGATTTAATTCAATTTTCAGGATAATGAGCTTGCAATTTGATAAGTTGTCTCATTATTTTGGCAAATGCATGGTTTCGTGTTGATAGTAGACATACATGAGACCATCGTGTAGATGCATCTATTAGAACCATGAAATACCTAAAAGATCTAGACAATGGTTGGATCAGACCACAAATATCGCCTCGAATTCGTTCAAGGAATTGTAGTGGTTCTGCTTGAATTTTAAGATACGAGGGTCTTAAAATTAGTTTCCCGGTAGCACATGCAGTGCATACAAAATCCGAAGATTGTGGGAATTTAGCTTCATTTAAGTCATGACCATTGGAATTGCAGATAATTTTTCTCATCATCCCTATACCGGGATGACCAAGGCGATCATGCCAAGTTTGGAATGCATTTGTATTCTGAAATTTTACCTTATACGCAACGTGCTCTACGTGTTTTATGTATGTGTAGCACAATCCTGATGATAAAGAGGGAATTTTCTCAAATATTTGTTTGCCATATCTGTTGTCTTCGGTAAAGAGGAGATATTCCTCTTTGTTATCTTCATAAGTTTCAATGTGGAAACCGTTTTTGCGGATATCTCTATAGCCTATGAGGGTACGAGTTGAATCGGGATATAATAAAGCATCCAAAATTACAATTATTGTACCCATAGGTAGGGTAAATATGGCACGTCATGTGCCAACTATTACCGCATCGCGTCCAGTGATTGTTAAAATATCTCCATTCAATTTTGTAAGAGTTTGGAAATACTTTATTTCCCTAAGTATAGAGTTTGTGGTGCCACTGTCCACAAGGCACATTTCCTCCTCCATTGGATTAACTCCATAGAAATCTATATATTAAAATGTGCAACTTTTTCAGTTTAATGAAAAACACTTTATTGGATATATAGAATACATATAAATTTTATTGATATCAAAGTGCTGATACAATATATAGTGTTTTTACAATATACAATGATGAAAATAACAATAATAATATTTTTTTATTACAAAAATCTGATGGATGTAAACAAATAAAATATCTAAATGGAGTCAATTGACTAGTCAAAGTCCCCGAACATGTCGGCGGCGTGCCGATGGATGTAAACAAATAAAATATCTAAATGGAGTCAATTGACTAGTCAAAGTCCCCGAACATGTCGGCGGCGTATTCGTTCATCATATTCTCCGTGTCCATGGAGTCCCGCGATAGATGGAATTCCTTGTTGTTACTTGGTGCTCCTTGAACATCTTGTGAACAACTAGCTTCCTTGTTGTTATCAGGTTGAAGATTGAAGTGAGCTTCATATCTTGCTCCTTGGGCAGGTCTATTACGTCCCATGGATTGCAGGTAGAGCTTTACCAGATGTCTTGGGGTGCGGCATTTTTTGGTGACACGCTTGTAGCATCCACATTTCTGGCACAATTTAGTTTTATCAATCTTATTCTTTGTTATGCCCTTCCCCTTGTCTGAATTTTGTGGCTTGTTATTCTTGTTGTGGTTGCCCTTCCCTTAAAGTTCTTGTTTTGGCCTTTGAAAGAACCATTGAACTTGGTGTTTTTTGAAAATTTGCATGTACTTCAGGTAGAGGAGCGGCCCCAACTAGGCGTTGATTACTATTCTTTAGCAGAAGTTCATCGTGTTTCTCAGCCTGGAGGAGCACATGTATAAGTTCAGAGTAAATTGTATAATTGCAGGCACGATATTGTTGCTGTAGGATCCTGTCAGCCAGGAGCATAGTGGATAGTCTTTTCTATCTTATCTGCTTCTATAGGCTCCTTCTCGCAAAACCGCAACTTTGAACAAATTTTATGAACCTCATGATTATAAGCTCTAATCGATTTGAAATCTCAAAGTCTTAAATGGGTCCACTCATGACTAGCTTCAGGTAGTAAACCTGCCTTTTGCTGTTCATATCTAGTCTTAAGTGATTGACACATATTGCTTGGAGATCCCTCCATCAAATATTCAGATTTTAGATCTAGATGGATATGGTGCCTTATTATGTATAAAGCAGCATATTGTTGTTGTTCGGTTAATTGTGCAATTCCCTCTTGGGGAGGGTCTGCAGGAGGGATGAGTGCAGCTGCAATTCCACGGGACGAAAGACTGATTTTAACATCTATAGCCCATGTATGATAGTTGTGTCTGTCGAGCGCAAGCTCTTCAAATTCTTTGACGGTCATTTTGTCCTACAAGATTGAGAACCAGATATTCGATCAATTTACTTGTATGTAAATTAAAATCATCATGGTCATGTTGTAATAAATTTTGCAATTGCTATGAATTCAAGTAAAGACTTGAACTTTGTTTAGTTTTTATATATTTTTGCATATTAATTCTATTCGGATTAAGTCTATTTTGTGCTACATAGGCATTTTTTGGACTTAATTGATGGCAAATTAATATTTGAGTTGCAAAAATAAATTATTTTCAATTGCAAAATAATATTATTGTACCATTTGTGCATGTCATAGGGATTGCGAATTGCAAACACATTGAACATATAATTATTTATAGACATAATATGGCCTAAACATCAATACACAATTTAATTGAGTACAATATATAATCACATCGAGATACAAGGTCTAAAACATGACAAGTACTTAATTATAGCACTAATAGTTGAACCTAGCTGCGAATTCCCAAATTTACGGGGCTAAAACATGACAAGCACTAAATTAGTACTAGTAGTTGGACTAATACACAAAATCCCGATATTATGAGGATTTTTCTACAATCTAGCCTATAACCCATTGGTTTTTTCTGGTCGTTGCAACATGGGCCACAACCCACGAGGCCTTTCGCCCCAGGCCCGTGGAGGCGCCGCTGAAGGAGCGGACAAGGGGGACTCGGAGGTGGGGCGGTTGGGGTCAATTCCCCCATTCCAACTGCCACCCCCACGGGATCCCGCTGGCCGCCACCGATGGCGCCCAGCGCCGGGATCTTTAGGAGGAGGACCCCCCCCCCCGCAGCATAGCCAGGGAGGTGGAGCCCTGTAGGGGCCCAGGAGCCGGAGCGGAGGCTGGGAAGATGCTCCTCCAGCACTGCAGCGAAACGACAAAGGATCCGATGAGCCGCCGGTGGAGGCGTTCGCGGGCTTGCCGGGGGCGGAGATGCTGGGGCCGTGGAAGACGATGCCGCGTCCTCAATCTTCACTTTGGTGGCAGTGTTGAAGTCGGGGATGGTGGCGCTGGGTTATTCGGTCTCCGCCGGCGTGTTTGGCTCCTGCTTCACAACAGAGTTGAGCCACTGCATCTCCTCTTCGTTCGGCGTCACCTCCCACTCCATCATGCGGGCACAAGGCCATAGCCTAGAGGGGCGAAGTGCTCCTCGTTTTCATCGGCGGGCATCGGCGTTGGGAGGTCCGGGTAGGCGAGCGGCTCATCGATGACCTCCGATTCCGGTGGTGGTGTGCCGATGGTGGAGGGCATGGCCCGTACCCGTGCATGGGGAAGAAATCGCGGGCAGGGCAAGGGTCGTATCTGTGCACCGGACAGAAGGCCACGCCTGCGTCCATGCCATTGCCGAAGAAGATCCCCGGTGGCGGCGGGGCCTGGGCGGCATCGAAGAACTCCTCCTTGCCTAGGTATGGGGCTGCTGCCTCGGCGGGAGCCCAGTCCATTGGCGGAGCGACGAAAGCCGATATCGAAGGTTCCTGGTAGGCTTGGTGGATGGCCACGGGCGGGTTGCTTGGTCCTGCTTGATATGGCATGGCAAGGCCAGGGTAATCCTGACCACGACCACGGCGGCCACGGCGACCATGGTGGCCGTTGCATGGGACCCAAGGGTGATAAACTCCAGCCTTGTGTCGTCTGGCCGATCGATGGATTTCCCATCCGATGAAACAAACAAGTGCAGAGGCGATGTTGTGCAGGTTCATCCTTGCCATCTTACCTTCTCTCTCGCTATTCGTGCTCTGTTGGTAGAGGCTAGCGTGGCTGACAACGTGTAAGGATTTGATGGAAAAACTTGTGTCATTGATAGTTGGGTAAAGCCCTTTGTATACAAGGATTAGTGCCTCAATTTGAGGTGCCTGTCCGGCATCGAGAAGGCGTCCGTATGGACGATCGCGCCGTACGGCGCTTTGGACACCAATAATTGTATTTACGCTAATCCTAGTGACGGTTCGCTATGACGGTTCAGTAGGGACATGTCATTTTATTCTTAACAATAACTTCATTTAGGCTAAGAGACAGAAGTAGGTTGCGTATTTTGTCAAGGAGGGATAGTATTTAAGTGGAGGTTTCTGACCTCTGGTTGGCCTGTGAATTGTGCTGCCTACTTATATTAGTAATACGTTTGTAGCCCGAGTGGCACGTTTAGCAATGTTTTTTTTATTTTGAACAAGTAGCAGTGTTGTTTACTTCTCCTGTATCAAAAAATAAGACATTTTTGTAGGCAATCCTACAGAAACATCTTATATTTTGGTACAGAGGTAGTAGTTCGAGTTAAGTAATGGAGCAATGACCACACCTGTATCCCATCCCTCGAGGGCTATATACATACAGTTACACCATAGATAGATACATGGGGAGGTGATCGTTAGCTACAACACCTGATCATGGGCGTGCGCATGAAGTGTGTGCGCTGGTGATCCATCGGAGGACGCGGTCTAGCAGTTAGCCACCCCGAGGTGGGCCTGACGATGTGTTCCAACACCCCCCCAGCCAAAACGTGAGGTTCTCAAACGTTGACACTGGAGCGGAACTCATCGAAGACTGATGTCGGGAGCCCCTTGGTGAATATGTCTGCGAACTGAGAGCTCGTGGGAATGTGCTGGACATGCACCTCACCCAGAGTGACACGCTCACGGACGAAGTGTAGGTCGATCTCCATGTGCTTCGTCTGCTGATGCTGCACCGGATTGTGAGACATGTACATGGTGCTGGCGTTTTCGCAGTAGACGACCGTGGCAGGTGCAGGAGGCTGGTGGAGCTCGCCGAGGAGCTGGCGGAGCCATGCGGACTCAGTGACCAAGTGAGCCATGGACCGGTACATGGCCTCAGCGCTGGAGTGGGACACTGTGTTCTGCCGCTTCGAGGACCAAGTGAGCAGGTTGGGGCCGAGGAAGACGTAATGACCAGACTTGGACTTGCGTGTATCGGGGCAGCCCGCCCAGTCGGTGTCTGAGTAAGCAACAAGCTCCAATGCGGCGAAGGTAGCGCAGAATGCACTTGACGAGGTAGAAGTAAGCATCACGGGGCGCGTGCATGAACAGACAGCACTGCTGCATGGCGTAAGACAAGTCCGGGCGCGTGAGGGTGATGTACTGGAGAACACCCGCCAGGCTACGGTAGAGCGTTGGGTCATGGAAGAGCGGGTCGGAGTCGATGGAGAGCCTGGAGAGTGTGTCGACCAGCGTGGAGACCGACTTGCAGTTAAGCATGCTAGCATGAGAGAGGAACAATCCGGCTGGCGTGGACGTGACGTTGATGCCGAGGAAGTGGTGCAGGGCGCCAAGATCCGTTATGGAGAACTCAGCGTGGAGCGAGGCGATGATGCGATACGTCTCCAATGTATCTATAATTTATGAAGTATTCATGCTGTTATATTATCATTCTTGGATGTTTTACAATCGATAGCAACTTTATATCATTTTTTGGGACTAACCTATTGACCCAGTGCCCAGTGCCAGTTGTTTTTTTGCTTGTTTTTTACATCGCAGAAAATCAATATCAAACGGAGTCCAAACACCGTGATTTTATTGGAGAATTTTTATGGACCAGAACACACAGGATGGGCCAGCGCAGCAACTGCAGGGTGCCCCGAGGGGGGAACAACCCACCAGGGCACGCCAGGTACGCCCAGGTGGATTGTGCCCACCTCGGTGGCCTCCCACATCCCCTCTTTACCCTATCAATTCCCAAAAATTCCAGAAACCCTCGGGGTAAACCCAGATCAGAAGTTCCGCCGCCGCAGGCCTCTGTAGCCACCGAAAACCAATCTAGACCCCGTTTCGGCACCCTGCCGGAGTGGGGGGGGGTCATCGGTAGCCATCTTCATCATCCCGACGGCCACCACGATGAGGAGGGAGTAGTCCACCCTCGGGGCTGAGGGTTTGTACCAGTAGCTATGTGTTTAATATCTCTCTCTCTCTCTCATGTTCTTGAGATGTCAGGATCTTGATGTATCGCGAGCTTTGTTAATATAGTCGGATCATATCGTGTTTTCCCCTCTCTATCTTGTGATGAATTGAGTTTCCCTTTGAGATTTCATTTTATCGGATTGAATAATTTTATGGATTTGAGAGCACTTGATATATATCTTGCAAATGAATACTCGTGGTGACAATGGGGTATTATTTTGATTCACTTGATATATGTTTTGTCACTCAACTCGCGGATTCCCAAGGTGACATTGGGGTAATCTACGCATAGGGGTTGATGTACGTTCTTGTCTTTGTTTCTTGGGTAGAAATCTTGGGGCACTCTTTGAAGTTCTTTGTGTTGGATCGAGTATTATGAATCTAAAATTATCTGGTGTTATTTTAGTACGAACTCTTGGATAGATCGATCGGAAAGAATAGCTTCGAGGTGGTTTCGTACCATAGAAACGATTTCTTATTATGTTCTCCGCTACATAGGAACTTCAGAGTGATTCTTCATTGCACTTTGAGGAGTCATTATTGTTGGGGAACACAGTAATTTCAAAAAAATTCCTACGCACACACAGGATCATGGTGATGCATAGCAACGAGAGGGGAGAGTGTGTCTACGTACCCTCGTAGACCGAATGTGGAACCGTTAGCACAACGCGGTTGATGTAGTCGTACGTCTTCATGATCCTACCGATCCAAGTAACGAACGCACGGCACCTCCGAGTTATGCACACGTTCAACTCAATGACGTCCCGCGAGCTCTGATCCAGCAAAGCTTCACGGGAGAGTTTCGTCAGCACGACGGGTGGTGACAGTGATGATGATGCTACCGACGCAGGGCTTCACCTAAGCACCGCTACGATATAATCGAGGTGGATTATGGTAGAGGGGGGCACCGCACACAGCTAAGAGATCAATGATCAATTGTTGTGTCTATGGCACTACAAAAAAATACACTTCCATGATGATACGTGTTTGTCACAGTAGGTCACATTTTCTGTCATGCATGTACATCCATGACAAATTTATGACAGAATCAAGATAGTCATACATGTGCTGTCGTAGAAGTGTTCCATGACATTACCAAAATTATCATCATGGAAGTGTCCACTTCCATGACGATAAATCGCGCGTCACAGAAGTGCTTTCGTCAGGGGTGACCGACACGTGGCATCCACCGTAACGGAACACCGTTAAGCTATCGTGTCCGGTTTTGGATCCGATAACCCGTTAACAGCCCCGACCAATGGGGATTTTCCATGTGTAAAATCATCATTGGCTGGAGGGAACACTTGTCGGCTCGCCGCTGGGACAGATGTCATCCACTTATTAGACCCAAAGCGCCTATGATACATCGACACGTGGCACGGCCCAACAGAGGCCCATTCCTGTGAAAAGGCCGGACCGTTTGACTTGGTCAAAAGGTGGCGGGCTGGCCCACGGCAAGCCTATTAACGGCCTATTCGCATATAGCCCATTTACAGCCCGCTAACCCAGGGCCCGTTTACGGCCTATCCAAATTAGGCCCAGTAGCGTCATCTGGGCCGTCCAATATAATTCCAGCCCGTTTTAACTTCTGGCCCATGACGTCTTTCAGCCCATATGAGGCCCTTAGTAACCCTCAGCCCATTAACAACCCGTGGTAAAACTGGCCCATAATGAACAGTGTATCAATTTATACCCATTAACGGCCCATTATACCGTTGGGTCGTTTCCAGCCCATGTTATCTTTCGGCCTTCTCAGGGCCCATTTATTCTTGGGCTCATTTCTAGCATTCGTTTAATTTCGGCCCATTATTGGCATTTTCTGCTTGTGGGCCATATTAAGTCTGTGGTTACAGTCGGCCCGTTTGTGGCCCGTTAATACGTTGGGTCGTTTTCATAGCGTCATCAAATACGGCCAATTAACGACGACCCATTATGGTCGGCCCATGAACGGACGATTTCAACTCTAGCCCATTTACGACCATAATGTGGTCTGTTATTGGCCCATGTTTGGCCAACCGATCATACGGCCCGTAGAAGGCCCATTGATGATACGGTCCGTAGAAGGCCCATTGTGTCTACGGCCCGTATAAGGCCCATTGTTTCTACGCCCCATAGAAGGCCCATTGTTTCTACGGCCCTTAGAAGGCCCATTGTTTCTATGACCCGTAGGAGGCCCATGTTAACTATAGTAAATATGTAGGCCATGGTTAATGTGGCCTAGTTTAAAAAAATAGGCTATTGCGGCCACTAGCAAACCGCAGAAAAAGAACTGCACTGACTACAAGAAAACAAATAAACAAGACAATACAGAAATAAATAGGCAAGCAACTTACGCTAGGCTATCACGGCTATTACACATATTACATCCACTGGGCATAAAAGTTCGCCACCAGTGCAAATATAGGGAACAAAGCAGCATATAAATGCCGCAGCAAAACAAGTCCAGAACTGAAACCACTTCAGAAGAGCTCAATAAACAATATCCTGGGTACCAATAATGCGGGCAAGATGCTTATCAAGCTTATTAACTTTCTCTTGTTTGGCGCTTAAATCCTCCAGCACTTGTTGTTGCACCAGAAAGTATGCATCTGAATTCTGCAGGGACTTCCTCAGTCCTTCGGATTCCTATCGCATAACATCTAATCGATGTCTTTCAACTTGAAGTTGAGACTCAAGAAGCCGAACTAATTCAGGCAGCGAGTTCGAAGAGCTGGTGCCAGTAGTAGTAGCGAGTAACTCGAACACTACATCAAGATAGGACTTTAGGGTTGTCTTAGTGTCTTCAATATCGTTTTTATCAGCTTTCTTGGAGACCAACAGGGATGTCTCACTATCTTGAACCTTATCTACATTACTTCCTGTACCATTGCATAACGAGGTACTCTTCTCCAATATTTTATCCGCATTCTAAAACAGAAACAAACAAACACATCACAGGTTTACAATGTAGTATATGAAACTCATTTTGGTAAACCAGTTCAGTAGTAAGGTGGACAGGATAACAGCATGAAACAAACATATATCTATGTTGTGTGGTCACTATATGGTCTATATCATTCTAGTTTATGTTGCCAAATCAAGATAGATACAGTTCGAATCATATCTATTTAAGACAAAGTAGCTTAGACAGAATATAAGTGTGGGAAATTACACAGCAATAAGAACACTTGTAAGGTGCATGGCATGAGAATATAACTGTTTATTCAATTAAAACTGAAATTGTAACGCCCCGGACACACCCACCGGTGGTCGTTACTCTTGGCGGGATCTAGACTGGCCCCACATATCAATACTAGTCTTTTCTTTTCGCAGACTAAGGCATAGCCTAGTGGTGTGAAGGGGATGATGCCTTCCCACCCACCCAGGTTCAAGGCATGGTACTTGCAATTTGGGTTTGTTGCACCAATTATACTATAGGGGGTTCCCTTAACGTCTTTCTGTCAAAAAAATTACTAGCCTTTTCGGCGCACCCGGGAGCAACTTCCCCGTCAGTCACCCATCCTGAAACTACTCCAAGCTAAGCATGCTTAACTTTGGAGTTCTGTCCGAATAGGCTCCCGGAAAAGAAGGAATTCCTTATTTATATGAGTAGTCTATCATCCCTATTAAGCCAGGCTATCACATACACCCCCACTCAGAGGAACCGACGTCCTCGTCGGGCTACAGGAACGTTCCCTCTTGGCAGATACGTCTGTGCTTCCAGTCTAGCACATGTGCCATGCCGTGTGCCACGACGGGTCACAAACGTCATGCACAACATGACCGCGCACCTGTCCGCAAACATCCGTGTAACCGCGAGGGTCGGCTCTGATACCAACTTGTAACGCCACGGACACACCCGCCAGTGGTCGTTACTCCTGGCGGGATCTAGACAGGGCCCACAGATCAATACTAGTCTTTTCTGCGCACTTTGTCCTCACTCGTACGCACCCATGAGCAACTTCCTGGTCGATCACCCATCCTGAAACTACTACAAGCTGAGCATGCTTAACTTTGGAGTTCTGTCCGAATGGGCTCCTGGAAAAGAAGGAATTCCTTATTCATAACCCACAAGTATAGGGGATCGCAACAGTTTTTGATAAGTGAGAGTGTCGAACCCAACAAGGAGCTAAAGGTAGAAAAATATTCCCTCAAGTTCTATCAACCACCGATACAACTCTACGCACGCTTGACGTTCGCTTTACCTAGAACAAGTATGAAACTAGAAGTACTTTGTAGGTGTTGTTGGATAGGTTTCCAAGATAATAAAGATTACGTAAATAAAAAGTAGGGGCTGTTTAGGTAAAGACACAACTAAGTTAGTTTTAGTAAAGAGCTTTTTGTTACGAGAAAGTTATTTGTCCCCAGACAATCGATAACTAGACCAGTAATCATTATTGCAATTTTATATGAGGGAGAGGCATAAGCTAACATACTTTCTATACTTGGATCATATGCACTTATGATTGGAACTCTAGCAAGCATCTGCAACTACTAAAGATCATTAAGGTAAAACCCAACCATAGAATTAAAGTATCAAGTCCTCTTTATCCCATACGTAAACAACCTACTTACTCGGGTCCGTGCTTCTGTCACTCACACCACCCACCATAAGCGAATCATGAACATATTGCAAACCATGCAGCGGGAATCCCTCACGCTTGTGTGACATGGGGAGCACCATAGGACAGCACCAATAATAAAACATGCAACTCAAACCAATCACGATCATCAAATAACCCATGGGACAAAACAGATCTACTCAAACATCATAGGATAGCCATACATCATTGGGAAATAATATATAGCATTGAGCACCATGTTTAAGTAGAGATTACAACGGGTAAAAGAGGGGTTACACCGCTGCATAGAGGGGGGAAGAGTTGGTGATGATGGCGGTGAAGTTGTTGGTGAAGATTGCGGTGATGATGATGGCCCCAGTGGCACTCCGGTGCCACCGGAAGCGAGGGGGAGAAAGCCCCCTCCTTCTTCTTCTTACTTGACCTCCTCCCTAGATGGGAGAAGGGTTTCCCCTCTGGTCCTTGGCCTCCATGGCATGGAGGGGCGAGAGCCCCTCCGAGATTTGATATGTCTCTCTGTCTCTCTTTGTTTCTGCGTTCTCAGATTTTACCCTTTCACCGTTTCTTAAATTCCCGGATATCTGTAACTCCGATTGGGATGAAATTTTAGCACGATCTCTATCCGGATATTGGCTTTCTTGTGGCGAAAGAAGGGCACCAACCGCCTTATGGAGTGGCCACGAGGGTCAGGGGCGCGCCCCTTGCCTCGTGGCCCCCTCGGGCATCGTCTCGCGTGGAATTTTCTTCACAAAAATCACATATATTCCAAAAAAATCTCCGTCATTTTTATCCTGTTTGGACTCCGTTTGATATGGATTTACTGCGAAACAAAAAACATGCAACAAATAGGAACTGGCACTAGGCACTGGATCAATATGTTAGTCCCAAAAAATAGTATAAAAAGTTGCCAAAAGCATATGAAAGTTGTAGAATATTGGCATGGAACAATAAAAAATTATAGATACGACGGAGACGTATCAGCATCCCCAAGCTTAATTCCTGCTCGTCCTCGAGTAGGTAAATGATAAAAAAGATAATTTTTGATGTGGAATGCTATCTAGCATAATCTTGATCATTTATTTAATCATGGCATGAATATTAAGATACGAATGATTCAAAGCAATAGTCTATCATTTGACATAAAAACAATAATACTTCAAGCCTACTAATAAAGCAATCATGTCTTTTCAAAATAACATGGCCAAAGAAAGTTAATAGTCTGGCTATGCTCCATCTTCACCACACAAAATATTCACATCATGCACAACCCTGATGACAAGCCAATCAATTGTTGCATACTTTTGACGTTCTCAAACCTTTTCAACTTTCACGCAATACATGAGCGTGAGCCATGGACATAGCACTATAGGTGGAATAGAATGGTGGTTGTCGAGAAGAAAAAAATGAGAAGATAGTCTCACATCAACTAGGCATATCAATGGGCTATGGAGATGCCCATCAATAGAGATTAATGTGAGTGAGTAGGGATTGCCATGCAACGGGTGCACTAAGAGCTATAAGTGTATGAAAGCTCAGACTGAAAACTAAGTGGGTGTGCATCCAACTTGCTTGCTCATGAAGACCTCGGGCATTTGAGGAAGCCCATCATCGGAATATACAAGCCAAGTTCTATAATGAAAATTCCCAGTAGTATATGAAAGTGATAACTCAAGGGACTCTCTATACGAAGAACATGGTGCTACTCTGAAGCACAAGTGTGGTAAAAGGATAGTAACATTGCCCCTTCTCTCTTTTTCTCTCATTTTTTTCTTTTTTTTCTTTTTTTTGTGGGCTTCTTTGGCCTCTTTTATTTATTTTTAAAGCCCGGAGTCTCATCCCGACTTGTGGGGGAATCATAGTCTCCATCATCCTTTCCTCACTGGGCAATGCTCTAATAATGATGATCATCACACTTTTATTTACTTACAACTCAATATTACAACTCGATATCTAGAACAAAGATATGACTCTATAGGTGGTGTACTGGGATGTGCAATGATCTAGCGTAGCAATGACATCAAAAAACGTACAAGCCATGAAAACATCATGCTAGCTATCTTACGATCATGCAAAGCAATATGACAATGAATGCTCAAGTCATGTATATGATGATGATGGAAGTTGCATGGCAATATATCTCGGAATGGCTATCGAAATGCCATAATAGGTAGGTATGGTGGTTGTTTTGAGGAAGGTATATGGTGGGTTTAAGGTACCGATGAAAGTTGCGCGGTACTAGAGAGGCTAGCAATGGTGGAAGGGTGAGAGTGTGTATAATCCATGGACTTAACATTACTCATAAAGAACTCACATACTTATTGCAAAAATCTATTAGTCATCGAAACAAAGTACTACGCGCATGCTCTTAGGGGGATAGGTTGGTAGGAAAAGACCATCGCTCATCCCCGACTGCCACTCATAAGGAAGACAATCAATAAATAAATCATGCTCCGACTTCATCACATAACTGTTCACCATACGTGCATGCTACGGGAATCACAAACCTCAACACAAGTATTTCTACTAATCCACAACCACCCACTAGCATGACTCTAATATCACCATCTTTATATCGCAAAACTATTGCAAGGAATCAAACATATCATACTCAGTGATCTACAAGTTTTATGTATGATTTTATGACTAACCATGTGAATGACCAGTTCCTGTCATCTCTCTAAATAGATATAAGTGAAGCAAGAGAGTTTAATTATTTCTACAAAAGATATACCCACGCTCTAACAAATATAAGTGAAGCAAACGAGCATTATACAAATGGCGGTTTTCTATGTGAAGAGAAATAGGCAATCCAAACTTCAATAGATATAAGTGAAGCACATGAAGCATTCTATAAAGCCATACTCAAAAGATATAAGTGAAGTGCATAGAGAATTCTATAAATCAAACAAGGAATATCTCATACCAGCATGGTGCATAAAAGAAAAGTGAAAACTAAATGCAAAAGACACTCCAAGATTGCACATATCGCATGAATGAAATGAATCCGAAAACATACCGATACTTGTTGAAGAAAGAGGGGATGCCTTACGGGGCATTCCCAAGCTTAGATGCTTGAGTCTCCTTGAACATTTACTTGGGGTGCCTCTGGCATCCCCAAGCTTGAGCTCTTGCCTCTCTTCCTTCTTCTCACATTGAGACCTTCTCGATCATCGAACACTTCATCCACACAAAACTTCAACAGAAAACTCGGTAAGATCCGTTAGTATAATAAAGCAAATCACTACTCTAAGTACTATTGCAAACCAATTCATATTTTTTTTCATTGTGTCTACTGTAATATAACTTTTTCATGGCTTAATCCACTGATATAAATCGATACTTTCATCATAACAAGCACACTATGCATCAAAAACAGAATCTGTCTAAAACAGAACAGTCTGTAATAATATGAACATTCACCATACTTCTGTACTTGAAACATTATGCAAAAATTAGGAAAAATAAACAATTTGTATAAAAGGTCAGTGCAAAAAGAATCAGAACCATTTGACGTTCCAGTAAAAAATGCAAAATTGTGCACTACAGCCAAAGTTTTTGTCCTGCACCGTACAAACCAACAAGCATTGTAAACATCCTAAAGGCAAACCTTGGCACATTATTTTTATAATACAATGGAATTGTAAAAGTGGATAATTATTTTTGTTGAAAAGTTTCTGTAATCAAGATTCACAAAGTTTCCGTGAGCATGAACAAAGTTTAATGCTAGCTCCCACTTCAGCAATGCTTGTCTCTCTCACTTTCACTTTCCTTTTTGAAATAGTTTTGGGTTCCCCTCTTTATTTTTGTTGTTTTTAAACTATATGAAAGCACTCAACAGAAATAAATGACTCTCTAAAAATTCCGGGTTGTCTCTCTGGCAGTGCTTTCTTTAAAGCCATTAAGCTAGGCATATAGTGCTCAAGTAGTGAATCCACCCGGATCCCAAGGTATATCAAAGCCAATTTTAATTAGCAATGATTTGTAATTTAGTAGTGAGCACAAAGTAACATATATCATGCAACAAAAAAGTCTAACTCTCTTCCTATGCATCGACATGTCATAAAAGAACAACTCATGCACACATAGTAAAGGCCAATGCATAGTATAAATAGTTTCTTGCAATTTTATCGTGTGGGAAACATAGAGAGGTGGAGATATAGTAGGAGCATAATAATTGCAAGTAGGAGCAGCAAGCACATGCATATTAGACTCATCAAAATCATCATGTGTAGTAGTAAAAGGCAACCCATCAATATAATCCTTAATAAGCACAAACTTCTCCGATATAGTGTAGTTTGGAGAATTCAAAAAGATAATAGGACTATCATGTGTGGGTGCAATAGTAACAATTTCATGTTTAACATAAGGAACTATAGCAAGTTCATCTCCATAAGAATAATTCATATTGGCATCTTGGCCACAAACATAGCAAGCATCATCAAAAAGGGATATTCCAAAAGAATCAACGGGATCATAGCAATTATCATAGCATTCATCCTTCGGTAAGCACGAAGGGAAATTAAACAATTTATGAGTTGAGGAGTTACTCTCATTAGAAGGTGGGCACGGGTGATCAATCCGCTCTTCCTCCTTTCGTTCTTCGCTCTCCTCCTCATCTTTTTCATCCAATGAGCTCACACTTTCGTCAATTTCTTCTTCCATAGATTCCTGCAAAATATTAGTCTCTTCTTGGACAGCGGAGACTTTCTCAATAAATGCATCAATGTCGGAATTGTATTCATAATTCTCATAACAATATTTAAGGATAGCTAAATTTTCAGGTCTGTAAACAGCATCATAAAGATTTTCATATTCTTTGAACATAGATTCAATTTCATAAGCACCCATAAAAGCAACAAATTCTTCTATTTGTTCCACATCATAGTAGTCATATATACCTCTAGGATAAGAAGCCAAGGTTTCATTATCATTAAATTTGCATGAAAAGGGAGGGTGTGGAGACTTCATCCTAGAGCAACAAGTATAATCATATCTCAAGCATAGTTGCCTAGCATACCACTTCAACATATAAATTTGATCCCATAATAGTTTCCCTTTTTGAGTCAAGCGATAATCCCTAAAGTATTCACGCTGATCCAACGTGTCTCCCATTACCAAATTGAATGGGGTTTTCCCTGGATTATCAAAGTAGCATAATATTTTTCACATAACCAGCATCGAGGCTTTTAGCAGGTTCCCCATCTCCATTGGTAGAAGGTACACCTATTTTTTTGGTATTTCGTGTTCCATATCCATAACTAAAGATAGAGAACTACTAAGAACAACAAATAAAAATTACTTACTGATAAAGCAAACAAGCACACACGAGAATATTCACCCCACGCTATTTTTCCCCGGCAACGGCGCCAGAAAAAGGTCTTGATAACCCACAAGTATAGGGGATCATAAAAGTTTTCGATAAGTGAGAGTGTCGAACCCAACGAGGAGCTAAAGGTAGAACAAATATTCCCTCAAGTTCTATCGACCACCGATACAACTCTAGGCATGCTTGATGTTTGCTTTACCTAGAATAAGTATGAAACTAGAAGTACTTTGTAGGTGTTGTTGGATAGGTTTGCAAGATAATAAAGATTACGTAAATAAAAAGTAGGGGCTGTTTAGGTAAAGACACAACTAAGTTAGTTTTAGTAAAGAGCTTTTTGTTACGAGAAAGTTATTTGTCCCCAGGCAATCGATAACTAGACCGGTAATCATTATTGCAAATTTATATGAGGGAGAGGCATAAGCTAACATACTTTCTCTACTTGGATTATATGCACTTATGATTGGAACTCTAGCAAGCATCCGCAACTACTAAAGATCATTAAGGTAAAACCCAACCATAGAATTAAAGTATCAAGTCCTCTTTATTCCATACGTAAACAACCTACTTACTCGGGTCTGTGCTTTTGTCACTCACGCAACCCACCATAAGCAAATCATGAACATATTGCAAACCCTACAGCGGGAATCCCTCACGCTTGCGCGACACGGAGAGTACCATAGCACAGCACCAATAATAAAACGTGCAACTCAAACCAATCACGATCATCTAATAACCCATAGGACAAAACGGATCTACTCAAACATCATAGGATAACCATACATCATTGGGAAATAATATATACCGTTGAGCACCATGTTTAAGTACTCCCTCCATTCCGAATTACTTGTCGCAGATATGGATGTATCTAGATGTATTTTAGCTCTAGATACATCCATTTCTGAGACGAGTAATTTGGAACAGAGGGAGTAGATATTACAGTGGGTAAAAGAGGGGTTAGACCGCTGCATAGAGGGGGGAAGAGTTGGTGATGCTGGCGGTGAAGTTGTTGGTGAAGATTGTGGTGATGATGATGGCCCCGGTGGTACTCCGGTGCCACTGGAAGCAAGGGGGAGAGAGCCCCCCTCCTTCTTCTTCTTCCTTGACCTCCTACCTAGATGGGAGAAGGGTTTTCCCTCTGGTCCTTGGCCTCCATGGCATGGGAGGGGCGAGAGCCCCTCCAAGATTGGATCGGTCTCTCTATCTCTCTCTGTTTCTGCGTTCTCAGATTCTACCCTTTCACCGTTTCTTAAATTCCCAGAGATCCGTAACTCCGATTCGGCTGAAATTTGAACATGATCTCTATCTGGATATTGGCTTTCTTGCAGGGAAAGAAGGGCACCAACTGCCTTACGGTTTGGCCACGAGGGTCAGGGGCGCGCCCCCTACCTCGTGGCCCCCTCAGGCATCGTCTCGCGTGGATTATTCTTCCCAAAAATCACATATATTCCAAAAAAAATCTCCGTCGGTTTTTATCCCGTTTGACTCCATTTGATGTGGATTTACTGCGAAACAAAAAACATGCAACAAACAGGAACTGGCACTGGGCACTGGATCAATATGTTAGTCCCAAAAATAGTATAAAAAGTTGCCAAAAGTATATGAAAGTTGTAGAATATTGGCATGGAACAATAAAAAATTATAGATACGATGGAGACTTATCACTTATTGATATGAGTAGTCTATCATCCGTATTAAGCGAGGCTATCACAGAAATCAACATAGAGCAAGTTACAACAGCAAACACGTTAAAGAAATAGGTTTAAAACATACCTGTTGCGCCATTGGAGTTTCAATTCAATCCTTCAAATTTGAAATTAGTTGGTATGAGTAAATACAATGATGCAAGAGTAAAGTAGTATGAACCATAGCTACGGAACCTGACCTGAGAACAATTCTTCTTCTGCTTTAAGCGTTGACTTGGGGTTCGGAGTGGTGGTCCTCATGCTTTGGGCACTGCAGTTGCCTTACTAACTGCTCGTGTTTGGGTGCTCTATGGTGGAGACGGTGTTGTGTCAACGGGAACTGGGTTACTATCTGCTGGGGTTGGGGTTAGAAGGGGTGTAGCTGGTTCTCTGTCCAACTGGGTAGGGGTACAATCTACGTGAGTCTGGGTTATGTGTGGTGGGGCTGGTTCTTGGGCAAGTACAACCGTGGTTCTATCTCCATCGACAGGTAGCACGATCCTTTCTAAAGACCATGGTTTTACTCCCACAGATACTGCCATCACCCCCTCCGATTGAAATGGTTGATAAATAAGAAAAGTAATTGAATGTACATACATTGTAAGATAGACATGTGCAATGGATAGTAGGGAAGAAAACAGGGCATGAAATAATTCACATTTATGTTGTCTAACCAAATAGAATAGCACGACATAATTTCACATATATGATGGCTAATTAAACAGGATAGCATGACACAATTTCACATGTATGATGGCTAACTAAACAGGATAGAATGACATACTTCAAAATATGATGACTATGTAAACAGGATGACATGATATAACTGTACAATGTGTCTATTAAAGTGGTTGGCATGCCATAAATCACAAACATGCCATCGATGGAAACATGATGGCATGATATAATTCACGGATAGAATGACATAATTCAAAATATGATGACTATGTGAATAGGATGAGATGATATAACTATATTATGTCTTTAGAAAATGGGTTGGCATGCCATAATTCAGATACATGATGTATATGTAAACATCATGGCATGATATAATTCAAATATATGATTTATATACTAAGGAAGTGAGTAGAGGGCAATCGCATATATGATGTGTCAACTAAGGAGATGGCATTCAATATCGTGTATATGATGTAAAAACTAAGCATTGCAATACAACATATGCATGATATGAGTAACATAACTCTGCCAAGTTTGAGCATACACCTCAGGGGGATAATAGGCCTGGTCATCCGCCTCTGAATCCTCCTCTGAAGAGCTATCTGTAACCAGCAAGATATCTGCTTCAGCAGGTAGCATTGTCTGCTCTGAAGACCTTGTTTTCACTCCAGATTTCTCCATCACCAATTCAAATGGCTGATGCACAGGAAGAGCAGTTGAATATACAAACATTATCGACAAAAGCAATGAGAAATACAAAAAAAGGATGGCATGATATAATTCACATATATGACGCTTGGCTAAACAGCATGGCATTGCATAATTCACATATATAATGCCTTGCAACAAGATAGCATTGCATAATTCACATATATAATGTCTTGTAACAAGATGGCATTGCATAATTCACATATATGGTAATCAGACACTAAACAGGTGGCATTCACACAAAGCATGTCTAAACTAAGCAAATGACATAGCAATGCAAGATACCATATGCATCATATGAGCATCATAACCCTGCCAAGTTAGAGCATGCACCTCGGGGGGGGGGGATAGGACTAGTCATCTGTCTCTAAATCCTCCTCTGAGGAGCTATCTGTAACTAGCAAGACATGCACTTCATCAGATAGCATTGTCTGCTCTGAAGACCTTGTTTCCACTCCAGATTTTTCCATGACCGTGCCGAATGGCTGATGCACAGGAAGAGTAATTGAATGTACTAAAATTGTTGACAAATTTAACACGTAATAAAAAAAATGATGTCATGATATAATTCACATATAAGATAACTGGCTAACCCGGGTGGCATTGCAAAATTCACATATATGATGCCTAGCTAAAGAAGGTGGCATTGCATGATTCACATATACGATAAAGAAACTAAACAGATGGCATTGACACAAAGCATGTCTAAACTAAGCAGATGACATCTTTGATGTATACAGTAAGCAATGCAAGGCACCATATGCATGATATTACAAACATCGGCATGCCAAGTTAGAGCGAAGACCTCATGGGGTAAATAGGAGTGGTCTTATGCTTCTGAATCCCCCTCAGAACAGTTATCTTCCTCTTGATTACGATCCGAAATGGGTGGAGGGGGGCTGCCTTTGCGCCCACCATGGAGCAACGTCTGCATGAAATTTTATTGCCTCGCAAGGCTCGTCTCTTTTTCTCTACATGTTCAGTTCCATTGTGTACAATAACTGACATGCATAGGAATAAAACATAGTGAGATTATGTAAGGAGTGCGTGCACAAATCCAGAGTGATGGTAGCAAACTGTGGATAGACCCAAAACAAATGATAGCAGGCAGATAATAGCTTTAGTTAAAAAATACAGATAATGGCTCCTTTAATGTTTGTTTGCACCCAACATGAAACTCATAGTAGACACCCAAGATTAACTAGATAGTAGACAGATAGTACTGATTGCTGCCCCAATATGTACCCCACAACCATATAAAAACTCAAGTTTCAGCATAAGTTTGGACTTGAGTCAGAGTCTAATAGGTGAACATGACGATAAAGTAGCATGTCATCATATTAAGCGATGCATAATGTAAGAAGAAACGGAAGAGTTCGACCTCACTTGCGGACCCGTGTAGTCCTCAAGGTCATCTGCTCAGTTGATGATGGTAATGCAGTTGTCATGGCTGCCGGCGGCAGGGAAGAAGATCTGAGGCAGCGAAAGACAGTCTGGAGAGGGGATCCCTCCTGTGGTGAACCCTTCCGTCGTTGGAGCAGCTGGGCTGGGGTCGAACACAGCACCGCAGGAGCAGGACAACCCACACAAGGTTTTCTTTGAGACATATCTGTAACATAAGTAATTGTGTAAGGGCTTGTTTGAATTTGAGGATTCTAACAATGCAGGGATAGGAAATAGACATGAATAGGATAGGAATGCACGTGCAAAACAGAGAATTTCAAAACACGAGATTTCTGCCAATCTGGGTGATTGGTTCACAAGAATTGCAAGATCACAGGATGCAAAGAAGCATGTTGAGATTAAGTCAAACCACAAGAAGTGTACAACCTCTTTGGCGAAGTCATGTCGATCTCAGCGTGATTGGGTTGGCCGGTGAGGATGCTCCAGCTGACTTGGCTGTCGGAGGAGGGGAAGAAGATCTTAGGCGTCTGGAGATGGAGCCCGAGGTACTGCTCTGCTGTGATGGAGGGTTTCGTCGTTGGAGCAGCTCCGGTGAGTTGTACGACGCCGAGGCTGAAGCAGGACAAGAGAGACAATGTTAACCTGAGTGGAATTCTAATAGCATCTCCAATAGATGACGTAAAATACATAACCACAAAGTGCTATATGTATACATCAGCCGCTCATCTCTGAACTTAACTGTCAAAACTGAATTTAACTATCGAAACTGAACTTAAATGTCGAAACTGAATTTTGCTGTCAAAACTGAATTTTAATGTCCAAACTGAATGCACTAGAGGTGAGGCTACAAGTCAGTCGACTGACTTTTTCATCTCTGGTCAGTCGATTTTGCAGCCGTTGGATACGAAATCAAGGGCATGCAGTTCATCTTCAACCTACACCCCCCCTGAGCCGCCAGCCACCACTGGCCAAACAGCCGCCCCCCGCCGCCTGCGGCCGGTGGTGCGCCGCCCCGCCCGCCCCGAAAACACTCCCCACCACCGGTCCGCCGCCGTCCCGGCCATCCCTGTAGGCCACCCGTGCCGAGCTTTTTCTCCGGCGATCCCCACGCCAGCACCCCACCATCACCGGCGACCACCGCCCCCACCCTAAACCCTAAGATAGGTGGTGGGGTACCTCTCCGGCGAGCCCTCCTACTCGCTGCGGCTGATTCTTCCTTAACTCCGGCAAGCCCCCCCACCCCCTGAAAATCGACTGATCCAAAAGTTGATGCAGTCGACTGAAGTGTAGCTAAATCGGAGAAGCATCAAAAGCAAGAGCAAGAGCGAGAGCAGCAACGCGAGCAAGAGCAAGAGCGAGAGCAGCAGCGCGAGCAAGAGCAAGAACAAGAGCAGCAGTGCGAGCAAGATCAAGAGGAAGAGCAGACCAGGAAGGGGACCAAGAGCAAGAGCACAGCAGCAGCGCGATCGAGCGACCGACGCCGTGGAGGAAGTGGCCGACGATGCCGGCGTGGATGGAGTCGCGTCATGTCGGCTCGGGACCGAGCGTCGGCAGCACCGTGAGATCGAATTAATAAGAAAATGCGGCAATTAGTGTACAACCTCTTTGGTGGCGCCGATTAGGCAACAACTTCATCCGAGGAAACGGTGATGATGATGCTCTTCCGGTGGTGGAGGTGAAGATGGCGGTGTGGGAATGGAGGTGGCATGAAAGACGAGGGGAACGTCGGGCAGCTCCTTGGAGGTGGAGGACGGGGTGGCTGAATCGGCGGGACGACCAAATCGACAATGGACCCTCATCCGGTATGGTGGATGAGGGACGTCGAGGTGTTGCTGTGGATGATGTCGTCGGGGAAAAGGCTCCGGCTGGGTGGCGGACGGAGAAGGGTGTGGGGCTTCGCGGGTTTTGCCGGCCTCGGTGTACGAATGGGTGGGAGGATGGGATGGGAGTGGGGAACCATGGCTTAGGGACGCACTTGTCCAAAATGTGGGGTAAGTTACGAAAGTACCCCCACCGATTTGAGGCGGTTCTTTCGGTTCAGGGATATCACGGGCATTTCACGTGTCGGGATTGCACAGGAGGTGGGAGTTTCCGCGCGCGTTGTAATTTTGGAATAGCAAGGTGTGGGTTGAGATGGAGGGAGTTGTCGGAGCACTGCGAGACAAAGATATATCTTAAATATTTCGGGCTAACAAGGCGTGGGTTGAAGAGGCGGGAGTTTCGCAGCAAGATAGAGAGAGACGCCAGCTTGAAGTTTCGGAATAACAAGGCGTGGCTTGAAATTTCGGGAGAACAAAAAAAACAATTTAGACTAATATGATATACTATGTACAATGTGTTTAACACGCACAACACACACATACACCATTTAGACTAGTAAGGTACGCGTGCATTGCACGCATGAGATTTGGCAACCAAATTATGAATAAATACCACATTATAGCATGTACGCTTTGAGTCATATACGCATGATGTAGATGTTCGTTTAATTCTTATAGTTCATTTCATTCAAAATCATCTAGTTTTTATAAGAAAGCTAATCTATTTTAAGATTCATGGAATTGTGAGTTGTAAGGCATAAAGTAAAAACAAATCATGTAGAAAAACATTTGGGCAATTATGATATGGAAGATTCTAGAACAAAGATGAAGTGCTTGTGTTTTGAGGTTTGTGCATTATGCTTAAGTTCAACCATAGAGTCTTCTAGACCGTACATGTGGCAAAATCTGGTGGAATCTAAATGATATCCAACGGCCATTAGTGCTCAAATTTTCCAGCTCTGCACCATCGGATTGGCCTCATCCAATGACCATCTTTCAAAGTTAAAGTTATCGGCACACTATATAAAAAATATAAAATATAACATATATGTATATATAGGGGTGTAGATATAGATATGTGATGCGAAAGCCACCTATCATCTCCAATTAGAATAGTTTGTCCATGTACGGATGCAATGTGGCCAAACGATGTCTACCATCGGTATCCCAAATTCAAACCAATCTGACCTTGTTCAATGTGTATACATTGCAACATGCTCGTTTCCAAACCGCAGCGCGCAGATCTCCGTTATATTCATGCATGCATGGGTTTCAAACATCATGATCTCTTATTCAAATATTTGAATTCAACTTTACATTGATTATGAACTCACCTAGTATTTTACACCCACACATTGGTCTTCTCTTTATAATTGTACCACTAACTTTCTCTCGTGCATGCATGCACACACACTGCCAGTCGGCATTATCCATCGCACACATGCAATCTTTTTCTTTAGGTCGGTCTCCCATGAAGGCACACACACACATCCCCCTCTCCATCATATCGGGCATTCTTTATCTCTGACGTGCATGCACAATGATCGATGTTCCTCTATGTGTGTGTGTGTATAGCTAGGTCTTTCATAGTTTTCCACATAAACTGATCAATCTATATATCTAGTGAGGTCTCACCCTCTTTCCCACGTCCACATCGATCAATCTATACCTCTCTATATAGGATTACATATATAGCTAATACACCCACATTAATTATATATCCAATGCCCCCCTCTCATCATCCATGCCTTCCGCTTCATCTCTCAAACGCGCGCACAATGGCCAAGACAGAGGGAAGCAAGGGCCCTGCCCCCCTAACATCACTATATATCGAGGCTAATATGAATGTGATCATTAGACAATTGCTGGTAAAAATGGTTTAAGTTGATGAATTGGCCCTCCTCATAAAGGATTAGCAATGCTTGGCCCCCTAGCTCATGGGACATTTTTCATGGCTCCGCCACTGCGCGCAAAAGCGCACGTTCTGGCCCCCCTCTCTAAATATCGATCTCGCAGTTGTGCACTCCTTCATAGTCTCCCTCCACTCGGCCCCTCTCCCTCGCACCATCTTCTAGCCCCCCACCGGATTATTCCACATGTACAATCTAGCAGACTCCATGGTTGAACTTAAGCATAATGCACAAATCTCAAAACAATAGTGGTTCTCCTTTGTTCTAGAATCTTCCGTATCGTAACTGCCCAAACATTTTTTCTAGTTGAATTGCCATTCTTTGTTTGTACTTTATGCTTTACAACGCACAATTCCATGAATCATAAAATAGATTAAGGGCTTCTTTGATTCAAAGGATTATCGAAGGAATTTTGGGGGATTCTAATCCTTAGGAAATTTTCCTATCTTGGTTGTTTGATTCGTAGGATTGTAAACCATAGGAATTTTTTCATATGATTCATTTGCTCTAGATTTCATAGGAAACATCCCATCCACTCAAACCTCTTTTAAAGAATCCTGCATTTTTTCTATGCACAATCAAACACTCATACCATCCTATAGGATTCAAGATGACATTCCACTCTAATCACATGTTCTTCCTATTCCCGTATTTTGGAAATCCTATGAATCAAAGAGGCCCTAGGTTTTTTTATAAAAACTAATTAATTTTGAATGAGATGAACTATAAGAATTAAACGAAGGTCTACATCAAGCATATATGACTCAGAGCTTACATGCTACAGTGTGGTATTTATTCGTAATTTGGATGCAAAATCGAACGCGTGCAATGCACGTGTACCTTACTAGTACTTCAAGTATGTGCAAAACACAATGGCATGCTACACAGTGTCTCTCTTACAGTTCATGAAGCCACATGGGCACGTGGCACATGTGGAGGCATTGTCATGACATCCTTGTGTGGATTGATCACAGTGACGTCCTGCTGGTTCCAGAAGAATGTACTCGTCCTCCCTGAGCCGCATTGGCGGTACATGCATGAAGCAAAGATGTGCATGCATGCCACGCACGCACTCATTCCCTCGCACGCACATGCAGGTACATGGGCGGATGCAATTTTGTACCAAGATCCACCCCATGTGATAATTTGACGTGTGTAAAGTCCTTCACTTCATTGATGGTCAATTAATATAGCACATGCAAATTGAGTGGACGTGAGGGCAGAAGAAAGACATTACTACTCCATTGCGCGCATGCGGGTAGTTAAATCATGGGTTGCTAGTAGTACTTCCATTGGTCTCCTTCATATTTTGTGCCAATTTTTGATAGTAACATAATATTTACGCATCTGAGCAGTGTAGTCTACTTGAAATTTATGTTCCACTGAACTCATAGGGAGCCGTTTCGAGCCTCGAAACCAAAAACCATCAATTAATCTTTACCTTGTTCCCATCACATTCGAAAGTACTAGTGCTACAATTAAGTGCAAGCCTTCTCACACCTACCAGTATGTACCAAACCTGAACGTGTTCCCACTATGCAGGTTTTAGTACCAGTGCTAGTACTTAGGTTATAAAAAGGGGAACTACCTAACCAAAAATTACTCTACCTTCCTCCTCATAAGTCCTGCTTCTTCGTCCGTCCTTTCCATGGACGGTGTGTAGAGCTCTAGGTCGAGAACTACTCGTAACAAGGGAGCGGCAACCAAGGCTACGGAAAAAAATGAGAGGGCTCGCCACCACGCAGAGACCTCGAAAGATCTCTCACGGGTAGGCGCTGGCTCCCAGGAGCGCCCTAGACGCGGAGGCAAACATGCCGAGCAGGCAGCGCTGGAGTTGTTATCCCTCGACAGCATGCCCGATTAGCTCAATAAGCACCTGAATAAGCACCTCAATAAGCAGAAGGAGTTCATCCATGGCTTGGTGGAGCTGCTGAAGGAGAGCCTCGACGACATGCCCGCTGAGCTCAATGAGCAGGGGGAGTTGACCGCCGGCTTGGTGATGGTGCTGAAGAAGAGCATTGCCTCGGAGAAGAAGTCGACTGGCGAAATCCTGCAACTTCAGGAGGACAACGAGATGCTTTTCCACGACCTCGACCTGCTGAAGGAGGAGAACGCTGGCTGGAAGAAGCTGCATGAGAATAGTAGTTCCTCGATGAAGATGTTGCAGCCCTCTTCATGGAACAGAAGGAGGAGTTGGCGAAGCTCCGCATCGAGCACCCGCCTGTTGTTAAGGTACGTAATGCGGCCGTGGAACAGATGATGAAGGCTCGCGTCGAGAAATCCCGCGTCATGAACACAATGATGAAGATGGTGGAGGATACGTGCAAGGAGATGGAGGTCGTGGAGGCGATGAAGAAGCAGTTACGACTCCATGGCCAGCAAGCCTTCATGTAGTGAGAGCAGTGCCCCAGACTTGTGTGTGCGTCTTCCTTCTTTTTGGGGTGATAATCCTCCTTCTTCTTTTGCTCCTGTGTTTCTTATTTTGCTTCAGGTGTTTTGCCACACGTGTCACCTTCTCTGCGAGGTATGAATAGAACAATGCTAAAAATGAGATGACTAGCAAATTAGATCATTCTGTATCGGCAATAGAACAATGCATCTTGCTAGTAATATATAATAAGAGTAGAGAGTAGAGGATATGGCACTGGGCTGCCGTGTTTCGTGCTCCTCCGTCGTACTCCAGTGGAAAACTTGAGTATACCGCACGGTTCTTTGCTCCTCCTCAGGTCGTCGGCACATGTATACGAGTAGTAAAATCACAAGGCCCCACCTTCCAGCAGTACTGAGCCATCAAATCACAAAGGCCCTTGCATCTGGTGAAAAGGACCAAGCTAGACTGCCCCTCCCTCTAGCCTTTAAAAAACGTATACGTTTGTACAGTAGTAGTAGTAGTATCGATGGATTGCGCCATGGAGCAAAACTAACAAGATGCAATTAAAGAAAAAAGGTGGTACATATAGAGAGCACTCGTCGCCAAATTATGCATATACCATATGACACTACCCACTATGAAGGTACTAGTAACATAGACTAGTAACTAGTCTATGCTACTCTCCACTATGAGGGCATCTCCAACAGTGGTAAGATATGTGTTGGTTAATTTGCCACCTAGGACATAGTGATGATGTAGCATGTAATAAATGTGGAGAGAGAGCAAAGTTGTATGTAGATTAACCAACAACCTTTGTACAAGCTCCAAGGTGAAATAGAGAGCAATTAAATTTATTTTCTCACCATCTATTAGATAGCTTACATACAACCTATTGGAGTAGTTGTATGATAGTTTGTTGGTTGATGACATGGACATTTTACCAACAAGACTAACATACAATTTGTTGGAGATGCCCTGACCAGCCAAAGTCGAGGCACGGATGCCAACGAGGGCCTGGTTGTGTCTATACTTGGACAACTCACCTGACTTCATGCGCACCAGGCAGACGAAGCTCGTGTCATGTTGGTGCCGTGTGCGGCCCGCACATTCATCAGTCTTGCTATAAGTCGCAATAGATGCTATATAGGTCCGTCGGATCTTACATCAAGATCCATGCAAAATTTTCTTTTCAGCTTTTCTTTTTTCTCTCTTAAATCTCAGTCGAGTGAGACATTGCCACGCCATTAAATAGAGGCTTGGGCGTCATTGATGGAGACCTTGGGAGAGAGGTGGATGGTAGATGGAGGTCAAAGGGCTAGCACGCCTCCCGTACTCAAATAGCTACCCTGCACGGCGCATCCTAGCTAATAAAAAAAGGGACGCATGGCGGCATGTAAATGGTAAATAGAACTCCCACGGTTTCAATAATACTTGTGTTTCCGATTGTAACATGACAGCACCTCTTCCAAAATGACTTTGTTGATTGTTAATGTGTGCGCCTTCGCAAATCGGATAGCAAAATTACCACAACATGGTCGTGCCGTGTCATGACACCAAGCCAAGTTTCATGATTTTCATGCGTGTTTTGGATTTACAGGAATTAAAAAACCAAGTTTCTCAATGTTTCTAGCCGAGCCATGACGCCCAGATGTTTGAATTTCATTCCCATTTCTGGCATGGGATCTAGAAATTTACCCGAGGACATACATGTGATTTTTCAACCAGCTTTGGTGCACTAGAGCATGTGCTTGTATTTAAAATTTGAATTATGCACATGAAGGTGACACGTTCCCTCTCAGAACCACAAGCCTTCTTGAGAGAAGCTCCGGTTTGCAAGAAACTTATACCAAAACTTGTTCCTATTCTGCAAATTTTTTACCACAGCATGGTAGTACCATGACATGACACCATGCCAAGTTTCATGATTTTCAGGCATGTTTTGGATTTACAAGAATTTTAAAACCAAGCTTCTCAATGTTCCCGATCGAACCACGACGCCCAGATGTTTTAATTTCATTCCAATTTCTTGCATGTGACCTAGAAATTCACCCGAGGACACACATGTGAATTTTCAATCAACTTTGGTGCATGGGAGCATGTGCTTGTAATTCAAATTTGAATTATGCACATTAAATGACCAGAAACTCAATTAATGTATAAAAAATGCCAAATGAAGCCGGAATAATTCCAAAATTTAACAGGGCACTCATATAGTTCTATGTTGCCTCTGTAAAGAGAATCTGGGGGAGGCAGCGTATATTAGAAATGCCATTAGACATTGTTATTTTCACGTCAAACCCGTTGACCATGTTAGATGACAAAAATAAGCCGATTCTCACAATGATAAGTTAATGGTCTCCAGCACAACACACCCCTCAAATAAAACTAAGCACCCTGGAATTCTTTGACAAAACTAAGCACCCTGAAATTCTTTGACAACTAAACTGCTGGCTATATGATGTTGGCCGTATATATTGTACGTATATAATGTGAAGAAACAAGTGTTAGTACTATACCAACTAAAAGATGAAATGTACGAAATATAACGAAAAGAAACATAACATAGTTCTGCTGGGGGCTCAGCACAACACACCCCTCAAATAAAACTAAGCACACCTGAAATTAAACTAAGCAACTAATCCGGTAGACACTACATTAGAACCACCATGAGCAACGACACTGCCACCTTACAAGGACTCCTCATCCACGTCCTCGACTTCGTCCTTGTCCCTCTTCCTCATGGCCGATACTTCTTTGCTTGAACCGCACACTTGGCTGTTGCTCTTCATCAAACCCTTGTAGATATTGAAACAAAGGTAGCCATCCATTGCAGCATAGTGGATGTGGTCTATATCTAGTACATTCCACTCCCATGCATGATGAAACCTGAACGGAGGTTTCTTCAGTGTAGTGTACGAAGGATGAACCATGGCTCCTACCAGGGTCAGCATTGAAGGTTGATCACGGGAGGGCACCAGCCGTTTCTTCTGGAGGTCGAAGGGGTCGCCTACAACAAGGCCTATCCGACCCAGGATTTCCTCGTTCTTCCTAAAGTCTACAATAATGAATTTGACTCGGTCGTCCTTGAGGAAATTCTTAAAATCCTGGCACTCAACATCGGCATGGCATATGTGGTAGACCAAGCATAAGTCATGCACGGAAACCTGGATCATGGTGGGCTTCTTCTTCTCTGCCTCCTTTAGATTCTTCTGGCTTCCCAGGACTGTGGTGTACTAAACATCTAGCCCAACGATCCACTCATCATTTGAGTTTTCGAACATGCGTTTGAAGCGAGCAAGGCATTCTTTCACCGTTGCAGAAGAACAGGTGTAGATGACGTCGAACTAGTCGCCGGTGATGGTTCTAACCTTGTACTCACCACTGATCATGGAGATTTGGGACACCATGGATTTGGGAGGAGGGTTAGGATTAGTGGAACTGCCGTAATGTGAAAGGACGGGACGACTAGGAGCGGTTTATCGAATATAAAAATGTCGAGTGGGGGGGCGCGTGCGAATGGCAGGGTAGTGGCTTGCCTGGTGGATAAATGGATTCATGCACAGTACTATGGGGGTCCAATTCGATGTCATGTCTACTCGACGCCCAAATAAATGGCTTTCGATGTCATGTCAAGCGTCTGGAAAATTACAGGTGATACGAAGCTTTCCATTCTCCCATGATACGGGCTTCTGAGAGCCCTTGGATCTGAGATCGAACAGTTGCATGGCGTGATTCTAGACCTATGGGTGAATATCCTACCCTGGAGGGTTATTCTGCAAATTTTCAGCAACTTAGCATGTGACTGTTCGATCTTAGATCCAAGGGCTGCCAGCAGCCCGTATCATGGACGCGCCTACCACGACTGTCGCCTCGCTCGCGCCCTTGGAGATTTAACACAGTGCGTTAGGCTATCTGATGTTGGCATGTCATACATAGTCATCACTTAGTCACTCATACAACAAGGTTAGCTATAAGGTTGACTATAAGAGTATTTTTGTTTACTTCTCTCTATCTCTTTCTTCGTAGTATTTATTGCATTTGCCAAGGAGTGAGCTCTTCCAACGAAATGGTGCTTAGATGAGGTGCTATGGGCATTAAATGGCTTAGCAACTCAAGTCCCGAATGCATAGGTGCTTAGTTTTTTGTTGCTAAGTTTGCTTCATCTAGGTACATGCGCTTATCACCATTTCTTCCTGGGGTCACCAAACTAGTCTGTCTCTTCTTAATTAACTTGCCACATCAGACTTTATGCCTATGTGGCAGGCTTAGCACCTGTAGGGTCAAGTATATTAGTGGGCTATAAGCCCGCTTTACATGGAATTTTTGCATATGTGGGGGAAAGAGGCAAGGAAAAAGTGGAGGAGTGGGCTCTCAAGAAAGGGCCATCCTCTACATGGTGGAGCATCGGGAGAGGCACAAGTATGGAGGTGGTCAGGAATCGGGAGACTCAGGCCGATCGTAGTGCCGCAGTTAAAATGATAATGGCAAGTCAAATCACCGGGCCCCACCTGTCCAGTAGTAACTAACTATCAAATCACACAGCCCTACGTTTGCAGCAGCCTACTCCCTCATCTTCTCGCATCTCTGTCGAACCTACTAGGCGGAACTACCCCGCCTACCGCACGGGAAAAGCCCCGCCCTCGACTTTTAAATAGTACAATATACTAATTTTGTATCCATGGATTGCGCCATGGAGCAAAGCCTCAAGAAAACGGTGGTACACATGTATGGAGTATACAGCGCGTCCGTCGGGTTCGCGTCGCACCCCAGATGGTCGGTCGGTCTAGCACGCCGCTCTCTGAATGGAACACGCGTCATATTGCGTTTGCACACACAATGTGGGACCGCAATTGAGAACTGACCATAGGACACTCCCCGGCCCCGCAAGTCGGCTGAGTTAATAGAAGTAGTACATACGTTGGTACCTGGACGATCCCTGCAAGACACGGAAGATCAGTTCATCCATGCATGTGACCAGACTCCAGCAGACATGCCCGAAGACTACTCGGCTGCCATCTAGGATTGCAAAAACATGGGAATAGGAAAAACATAGGATTGAAATGTCATGCTCATCTCAATCCTATAGGAGTTTAGGTTGTTTTATTGCATCATAGGAAAAACGAAGGATTCTTTCAAAGAGGTTTGACTGGATGCTACAAATCCTATGGGAAGTAGTACAAAAAATTCCTTAGGAAAAAATCCTATAGGATTGAATCCTATGAATCAAACAACCAATATAGGAAAAATTCCTAAGGATTCTAATCCTCCAAAATTCCTATGCAAATCCTTTGAATCAAAGGAACCCTTAGAGTATCCAAACAGGAGTAGTATAGGACATGCAAGTTGCTCAAAGCATACAGTCAAATTTGTATGTGAAAGGATTTTTTTTTCTTTTCGAAAACGGAACGTGAAAGGAATTTTTTTTAGAATGCTCTTGGCATGCTGCTAACATGTGATGAGTTAACCGACCTCAATAGATGGCAAAAATGCCAGCCCGCTGCACTTTGATAGAGACGAGGAGGGAGAAGCGATACGGGCTGCTGGATTACTAGAGATAGCTGTCGCACGGAAGCCAAGAAATATGGTGATAGCATGGGTTAGCCATGTACTAGTATGATGTAACTACACTAGGTTGCCGTGTTTGGTACTCTTCCAGTCCACTGTGGAGATGATTGGTTGATTTTATATCGCTAAATAATATAAAATATTATGAGTGCAGACGCTCCACCCCAAGGTTCCTTGCTCCTTCTCGGTCGTCAGGAATCTATGTTCTTCCACTCTAATTTTTTTACATGAGCTTTGTTCATCCTCTTGCCAACACGCGACACATCTAGCATCAAGGTGCACGTGTCATGCAAGGATCGTTCCATCTATATGAAGAACACGTGGGACTCGAACTACGAGACGGACATGTACCCAGGAGTGGATGTGCGGACCTGTGTAATGTAGCCCAGTAAGTGTCCCTCCGTTCCAAAATAGATGACTCAACTTTGTACTAACTTTAGTACAAAGTTGAGTCATCTATTTTGGAATGGAGGGAGTAGAAAGGCACAAATAGTATGAACATGCGTGGCATATAGGCATTTGTCTCTTACTACCACTAAATGTTGTACATGCAATGCCCGGTGATGTTACGGAGTATGTGACTAAGTACTCTACTACTACTCCCTCCGTCTGGAAATACTTGTCCGAGGAATGGATGTATCTAGATGTATTTTAGTTCTAGATACATCCATTTGTATCCATTTCTACGACAAGTATTTCCGAACAGAGGGAGTACTATATTAATTGGAGGCACATATTAGGTTTTATATTTGTTTACGTGTATGTCCCGAGACCTTGCAACTAGACGTGTCCTTATCTCCGGGTCGCACTTTGTATCGTTCATACCACTACTACGGTAGTACTACTACGTGTGGTCTCCAACCCAGAAGTGGAGACACTCTACCATGCCGTTCAAGTCCCACTTCTTTCGCTGACGTGTGCGACAACGAGCACGTGCCGTGTGTTTGGCACTCCTTCGTGGTAAGAGTTGAAACGCTAGCATTCATTAGAAATAAAAAATAAATATAAATCACCAGTGATACTATACCATGCGGTTTCCTTGCTCCTCGATATCACAAAGAATACTTCCACTCACCGACATGTGGGACGTCGACCATCCTGGTCCACTTGCCATGCCCGCAGAACTCCAAGGGAGAGTCACCCTGGTCGTCGCGCCACAGTAATTACTAATGAGCCGTCAAATCACAGGCCCAACCTTACCCACTGCGAAGTTGCTCGGATGAAGGAACCATCATGACTTCGTTGAATTCCGCTTCTTGAAGAAAACTACTGTACCAGCAATACTGCTAGCTACAGTAGTTACTCCAGCAGAGGCCTCCTTTGGTTCATAGGATAGGAATTTTATAGGAATATGAAAGTCATAGGAAGTGAGATGACATGCATCTCAATTCCTGTAGAGAAAGAGATTCCATTTGATGCATATGATAGGAATTTTTCCATTGAGTCTAGGCTAATGTACTGGTAATTTTCTCTAAAAAATACAGTAGTAACTAGTAGTCCCTCCATTCCAAAATATAGTGCGCCTGCGCTTTCCGAGGTCCAACTTTGACCATAAATTTAACCAACGAGACCGACTACGGCAGAAGAAAAAATTGTATAATTGAAAACTTCTTTCAAATACGAATACACTGATATAACTTTTGCTCCCGCCACAATCGGTCTTGATAGTTAAATTTATGGTCAAAGTTGAAGCACGAGGATAGAGGAAGCACTACATTGTGGAATGGAGGGAGTAGTACTGTTACATGCTCGTAACTAATTAAACAAACGTACAGGCGACACAGACAAACACACTAACTACTAGTACTACTACTTCTCACATGCTGGCTAGACGCCTTCGTTCTCCTTCCCGGCTTTATCGGCGACACCCCACCGTGCTTGGATCTCCGCCGACCTCTCCTTAGCAGCGCGTGCGTCCTCTTCTTTCTTGCGGCGGCGGGCCTCTCTTTTCTTGAGTGCTTTCAGACTTTTCCGCTCCCTCTGTGCAGCTTTGGCCGCCTCTTGCTCTCTCGCCCATTCAGCCCTGGCAGCTTCAAATTTCGCCCGCATAGGTGTGAGGTCGCGAGCAGCGATGAACTCAGCACGGCGGGATGCCACCGCTTGCCTACCATTCTGTGTGCAGTCGTGGGCGGCGAGGAACTCGGCGCGGTGGGATGCCATCGCTTCCTTACCGGTTAGTGTGCGGCGCGGTGGCATGAACGACGCTTGGTGACAACTCTGGGTGGAGTGGCCGGACAACCATAAAGCGCATTGGTTTGTCTAGAGCTCAAGGACAGGATACGAAGGAAATTTGGATTCCCCTTCAATCCTGGTCATTTATTACCGAGTAAAATGCATTGGCGGTCATTGAACTTGTGTTGATAGCTCACTTTGATCATTGTATACGAGATATGCTGATTTTTGTTGGAAATATGAGCAAATTACTACGAGATTTAATCCGAATGAACACAAGATAAATCATGACAGCAATAGCGGAGATTAAACTAATCATGCGAACTAGCATAGTAGATGAACATATCACATCTAGGGCACATACTAGAAACATGAATTCTACCACAATCTCAAACAAGAAGGATAGAATCACATACGGTGCAGTGGGAGTAGCACCGCCAGTGTTGACGTTGTCGCCCATGTCGTCGAGGATGAGGTTGCCAAGGTCGGGGAAGAAGTCGACGTTCGTGAAGTCCTCGCTGCCAGCAGTCGCGCGAGTGCGCTCCCCAAAAACCTGATCGCCCCTCTCCCGTACAGGATCACAAGAGGCAGGATTCCGGAGGCCTGCTGTCCCTTCTCCCGGTGCACGCCTAAAGGAGGGATGGAGAAGACTTGCTTTGCGGCGCAATGATCTAGAACGGTGGTGAGAAACCATACGAAGCGACAGCGGCTAGGGTAGACGTCTGCATGACTATATAGTGCGGGCCGGGTAGGTCATGGGAGTAAACCCCATGTCTGAGTCGTCACATTCCAAAAGAATCGGAAACGGTTCTTCCCGAGCAGGAAAAATATAGACAACATGCATAGCTCTGTCCTCGGCTCGGCTCAATCTCGCAACCCGCGGCGCTGCGCGTCGTGACGAGGCATGGCATGGTGAGGTGAGTGAGGAGGAGGAGCGCGCGTGTAGGTCTCCTCTTCTCATGCTCATACAAGTGGTAGAACAACTCACCTTATAAAGAGGTGCAACTCTCTCTCAACTTCCGGGGTGGGACTAAACTTTAGTCTCACTCACTCCACTCACATGTGTGCATGAATGGGCCAAGAGAATTTCAGAATTTTAGTTGGGATTTGGGCCAAAGGCCTACTAGCAAAATTCCAACAATTATACGATCACTGGCTCAGCGTATAGCTCCGTATTTGTCTGGTTGACCAGTCAAATAGTCCGCATGCGCCTCATCAGCTCGTGTTCTTTATCTATCTATCTATGCGGGCCTACCTGACAGTGGAGAAAGAAATAAAAACCAAAATTATGCGTATGTAACATTACTGTTTAGACGTTTGCTGGAGGCCTTCGCGAACACCGAGAATGTATTCACCTGGCTCAACACCAACGGTCATACTCGTGACTCGGCGCCTTGCTCATGTATATCGTCCATCACAATGACAATTTATAAAACAGCCTAGCTAGAGAGGGTACTTTGGTATAGAGTATGTACTATCGTGAGCAACCGATCATAGTGCCACTACACACGAGTGTATGTCTGATCGATTCGTCCATTATTCGTAAGTTATGTATGGTTGTGTGGTGTCTAATGGTGGTCGTCGAATGCTAGCTGGCGACAAGAGCGGTTCCATGGACGCATGGTTGTCAATACGTGTTGCATACGCTTCAAAGGCTCGTCATCCATGAGTTCACATTTTACCACCACGCCAGCATCTGACCGCCCTGGCCTACCGAAACCCCTTCCATCGCAACCGCGTGCTTCTCGCCTGAAACGATCACTGTCTCTATAGAACGTCAATGCCGCATTCACCGGCCTTAACTGCAGGTGTAGTTGGTGCGTCACTGACATGCGGTCCTGATGCCCATTGGGCTACATGTCAGTGAGACAACGCACCTGCAGTTAAGTCACTAAAGCAGCGTCCGCATTCACGCCCGATGCGACCTCTCACTGGCGCCGGCATTGCAGCAGCGCGACGGACGAGAGAGCACCACCCGCGCGGCATCCCGGTGCAAGCGACTGCTCCGCGTTAATGACACCACGGGTGCTGACAAACCTACTCCGGTGCCAGCCGTCCATCCGTCTACCGCGGCTCATTGCCATTCGCCCGCTATATTAACTTGAGCACCAGGTCCCAGCCATAGCCAAAGACCCACACTCATTCTCCTCCGGTCCCTTCCTTCTGTTGGCACCACTCCAACCATGGCCTCCGGGCACTCCAAAGCTCTCTTGGACGTACTGTCACAGGAGCAGACGAAGGACATCGGTGGCTCCACTCCGGGCACGCTCCAAAGCTCTCTTGGACGTACTCTCACAGGAGCAGATGAAGGAGATCGCCGGCTCCCCCCCGGCCTCCCTCCGCCGCCACGACCACGAAGCCAGCGCGCGTGCGCGAGCGCAGCCGGTAGCAGGGAAGAGTAGTACACGGTAGGTCGCCACTGCTCTGGTCGCAGGAAGGCCACCGCTCCTCCACTCAGTCGACGCCAAGCTTGGTGGGATAAAAAAAATCGTCCGCTTAGCCGCTTGATGGCGACATGGAGGCGGAAATCTTCATAAACTTGTGCTCCGGCCTGCCGCCGCCGACATCCCGATGACCCTCAGGTATAAGTTCTTCGAAAGCATCCTTGCTCTACTGCCCCAGCTCCCCACGTGTCTGCATGTGCATCTTTTTCTAGGGAAAAATTCGTTTTTGCCACTCTATATTTTGCCAATTTTCCTTATGCCACTCTAGATTTTGACATTTCACTTTTGCCACTCTTAGTTTTTGACAATTATCTGAATTGCCATTCTGGTGGCAAAAGCAAAATATTAGGAGTGGCAATTGTGACACATTTCAAAAGCTAAGAGTGGCAAAAATGAAATGAAATTATTCTACTTTTGCCACAGAATGGCAATTGTGATAATTGTCAAAACCTAAGAGTGGCAAAAGTGAAATGTCAAAATCTAGAATGGTATAAGGAAAATTGGGAAAATCTAGAGTGGCAAAAACAAAATTTTCCCCTTTTTCTACTCCCATCAGCTCTTCCAAAGCCACCTAAATTTCTAGTATTATTAGAGGTAAAGCTACTTCATCCATTCGAATCTAGGGCTTTGTTCAAACAACGAAGAAAGGGGGGAAGTTGTATCATGAATCTAGGACTTGATTCAAAGAGGAAATAATATGGTGAAAGTAGTAGAGACCGGATACCCAACCGGTCTCTTGGTTGAAAAGGGAAATGATGGGAAAACACAGTACAAACTGGATAAGGAATAGATCTATTATTGGTTGAAAAAGGGATAGAAAGTGGCTGCTGGTGGACAAGTCAACAGAGTATGTCCAGGATTAGATTTGTTGCCCTCACATAGTAAAAGGTCTCCAGGATTAGAATTGCTACCCTCACATAGTAAAAGGTCTCGGGATTAGATTTGCTGCCCTCACATAGTAAAAGGTCTCCAGGATTAGATTTGCTGCCCTCACATAGTAAAAGGTCTCCAGGATTAGATTTGCTGCCCTCACATAGTACAAGGTCTCCAGGATTAGGTTTGCTGCCCTCACATAGTAAAAGGTCTCCAGGATTAGATTTGCTGCCCTCACATAGCATGAACAAACTCGGCCTCCTTGTAGGTACATTGTGCTGATGCGTCCACTGTCGCATGTACTTATACCAACCTTTTGCTGTTGTTAATGTAAGGGCGCATGTAAAATGAAGCGATCACACTGTTACCTTAGAGACATGTCTAACCAGTGTTATTGTTAATCTAATGCCTCCAGTGATAAGATGCAATTAAACTGTGTTACAAATGGCACTCCTGCTGTTTTCCCCAGTATGATAAGTAAGTTGCTCCTTTACGCTGCTGAGTGTCCTGGTGTCCCCACGGTCCCATGCCCTTAAACCAACTCTTTAGCTGCTGTTGATTTACTGTATCTGGTAAACAAGCAATGCCACCATTAAAGTAATCCCATATTTGAGGAATCTCATTGTTGATCGTAATGCTTCTGGTAACATGAAGCATTGCTGACGTTTTAAAATTTCTACTGTCCTTGCGTGATTGCCATGAACATAATTAAGATGCTTCTTTTCATTTCGTATATGTTTCATATATTCTTATTGACCAGCAACTGTTTACTTTCTATCTTTTTGTGCAGATAGGGATATCCATTTCACCTTGTTGCTATTGTGACCTTTTGGTGAACTGCACAAAACACTTTTTTGGAATGAGTGTCTTGTGCAGTTCAACTAAAATGTCACGTGGGCAACATCTCTCAATTTTGGTGGAACTGCACAAAATGGTGATTGGAGTTTCCAAAATCTCCGTCAAGTTCTGCTAGTAATCTCGTGCAACATTTTATTAGCCTTTCCAAGATGAGCTGTCACTGTCACCACAGTGGACTGCATAAAAGGATAAGAAAATTATAGTTGCACCTTACATGAGCCAGACAGCCAACCTTAATGTTCCTCAATTTTAGTGCAACTACTAAAGAAGAACCTTCTAGCTCATGAGAGCAAGTACTTCTGGCTAGCTGAATGATGCAATCTTTCTTCATTTCAGGTGAACTGCAGAAAAAGGCGCATGAATTGAATCATGGAACTCGAGGCAGGCCTCATCCGAGTGGAGCTGCAGGTTGAGTTCAAGGACCACTATTAAAGTGAAATCATGCTCTTCTTGTTTGTGCTGTGCAAACAGGAATACTCAACTACAAATGTTGTGACGGTCAAGAGCATTCGCCAAGTTCTTCGATTGTATGACATGGCTAGCCAAGATGGATTTAATCCTGATATTCACTTTATCAAAAGGCTCTAATGGGTTGGTTCTGAATCTTGCAAGCTGGGAATCAATGAGATGTGTAGGCATCTTTGTTGTACTTATTATTTGAATCTTATTTGTTGGTTCTGAATCTTGCAAGCTGGGAATCAATGAGATGTGTAGGCATCTTTGTTGTACTTATTATTTGGATCTTATTTGTTGGTTCTGAATCTTGCAAGCTGGGAATCAATGAGATGTGTAGGCATCTTTGTTGTACTTATTATTTGGATCTTGTTTGTTGGTTCTGAATCTTGCAAGCTGGGAAACACGGCATGATGATGCAGAGGACAACAACCATAACAAACAGTTCAAACTTGGTAGTATTATCTTTGTGAAAGTGCGACAAATGTGCTGATCGTGTGCGTCCTGAGAATAATAATTCTAATTGTTGTGCATGTTGATCATGTGGCACTGATAGAACGAGCCAATGCATGGCTTGTTTTAAGTATAAATTTCTATTAAAGCTAATTAAATTTAAGTAAAGTGACCACTAACTCCTGTTATTACAGTACCAATACAGACCCGCTCGTGAACCGACGTGTGGCCGGAGTAGGTTTCTTAATGGAGGCGTTTGAATGCGCCGAGGGTGCATCTTCTGCCAGGCGTGCAGCGGACGAGGGAGGGGTAGTAACTATTGTCGCCTGTACACACTCAGTTTACTGTTGAATCCAGTTCCCCAAGAGATGAAAAACAAACTGCTGCCGCCGCCTACACACTCGTTCACTTGAAAAGACTCCAATGGCGATCCGAGGGGTGAGCCTGCTGGATATGGACTTCAGCATGGAATTCCCCTTTGAGTTCGCCGTTCAGTCCTATGGATGCACCAAGTTGAATGTGATATACACAAACGATCCGAACTCGGTGAAGCTCTGCCTCGCCGAGTTCAAGCAGTACCTATAGGACGAGAAAGCACAAGGTTGCAGGACTAGACCTTGTGCCCGTCCATTCATCTCCTGACAAGGACCAGCGGATCACCGTCGCCCAGGTATTTGTGCGGGATGTTGTCCTCCGCCTTGGTGCTCTTGCCGCGCCGCCGCTGTCTGTCACTCCCAACATGGTCAGAAAAACAAGAGGAATCAGGAGACAACTGTTCGTCGAGAGGTTGACAGTCCCGGGCCCACTAGGTCCATGGCCTAGGTTTTGTTGTTTAACATGGGCAGCCCATGACATGTTTCGGCATTTTTTGGATCCATCAGGTATCAAGCGGCCTTTGGGCCTCTCAACCTAGCTCGTCTGTAACATCAACAACCCAAGTTATGTTTGTTTTTTCAAGACGACGCACAGCTCAGTTCTATTTTTCTATAAGAATGCAAAACTGAACCTGTTTTCTATAAGAGTGCAAAACTGAACCTATATTTATATCTTATTTTATTACAAATATATATATATATATATATATATATATAGATATATATATATTAGAGACAACATAAGTTTCCGTTAAACCTGTCGTTCGTCGAACCATTTTATAAACCTTCCCACTTCCTTTATTTTTCGTTTTCATTGATCCTATATCTGAATTTTCTCCCACTTTCTTTTTGATGTAAACTGAGTTTTCTCCCGGTACTTTTCCCTAGAACCAACTCAACTGTCCCACGTCTAGGCTAAAAAATAATAGTACCCCACGTACTATTAACTCATCAAATTTAAATGATATTTTATTTCGCAAGTTGGAAGTTCTTACAAAATAATAATAATAATTGTTTATATATAACTTGGCAAGTTAACTCCTAGTGATTGCATACATAAGCTTGCAAAGATTTTACTGACCAATGCAGTAATAGACGTGCAATCATGTGTTTATGTTTTTATAACATTTCTCCGTCTAGCCCAACATGATATTTTCATCCAGCCCAACAAGTCCGTGGATTTCAAGAAAAATGCAAATGGGCTTTAAATTCTACCATATATATAAACGGGTTGCATAGATGCTACATCATTGTTTCACCCAGCCCACCAAATGGACTGGCTGACATGTGGGCCAGTAGGTCGAAGCCTAAGAGGCGTTGGATTTACATCCAACGGCCGGCATTCTTCTTCAATCTCTCGTCTTCTTCCCCCAGCGTTGCCGGGACCGCCTGCTCTAGCCTCCGGCGTCCAGAGGTGTTGTTTTGTGCTCCTCAGTGAAACGCTACCCCGCCGACGGCCAGGCCATCCCTCCACTCCGGACCTCCTATTATTCTCTGCCGAGTGTAGGCCCACCCCGCACCCGAACCAGTCAAGTTTCCCACTCCTCTCCATCTGCGACTCCACTTCCGCGTCTTCCCCATCTCCGGGTGGTTCTAGTCTGGGGCCTCGCCATCGTCCATCGCCTCGGTGCACTCGGCACGGCGTGGTCAACATACGAGAGTCATCGGAAGAGGACTGTACATGGAGAGCCTGACGGCTGGGACCCACGAGGTCCATGGTCGCATGCAAGGAAAGTTCCTCCTTATTACGCACTGTGCGTGGGAAGGGCTTTTGTATTTCGCGAAAAAATGTTCCCCCCACTGACAGGTCGGGCCCACCAGCTATATCTTTGCACACAAGGAAGTGCCTCCTTATTACGCACAAAAAAATGAATACGCCCTGCTAGCTGGGACCCACCATAGTGGGTGGCTGACTTGTGGGCCTACTAAGTTGACGGGGACAGAGGGCTTTGTCAACTTAGTCAATATGAACAATTCTAGCTCCAGTGACCATACGATGTCCATCCAACGGCCATAGTGCTTCCACCGGACCTTGGTGCTCTCAGCGCGGCATGGTCAATGTGGTCAACGACCGACTTCCATCGGAAGATTATTGTACGTGGAGAGTCTGACAGCTGGGTCACGACCGCAGTTGGGTCCATGGCCACAACCCAGTTTTTTTGTGATTTGAAAAGTAAGTGCTTTGTTAGGCCTGTTGGTCTGCAAATCTTTCAAGACGAGGAGAGCTTCATTCGGCTGGCCGAGAAAATGGCCTATCAGTAATGAGAAATGGGCAGTACACTTTTAAAACACATCAAACCGGCAATTAGTTTCAAATTTCTTTTTTTTCATTTCGAGATTCTAAATTGCATTGATTTTTATGCGTGGAAAATTTGTTGGATTTTATATTGATATATATTTATTTTTAAAATTAGAAATCAGTTTGAACGTGACTCAAAATTTCAGGATTAAAAAGCGTTCGGACCGCACCGAAATATGCAAAATTTCGTATAATTTTTTGACCGTGGCCACAATATGGGCTGTAATGCTAACAAAAAGAATATGGGCTCCAAAAAACCTTAAGAATTAGCAAATGGGTTGTAAATTATTAGAAATAATGGCAGATGGGTTGTATGCTGTTTTCCACAGATTTGAGGCTTTCCTAAAAAACGGTTGACGCACGATCAGTGACTGTTGGTTGTCCATCCAACGGCCGTCGTGCTTCTTCAATCTTTGCTCTTCCAGCTCCAGCCGCTCAAACAAACTCCAGCAGGACTGCATGCTCTCTCCTCCCCGCGGCTTGCTGTGCTGCTGCGCAGGCCTCATAGCCCCACCGTACTCCCATCGCTGGCCTAGCCATCCCTCTACTCACCCACACCTGCGGTTATTCTCCGGCGACGGCAGACGAACCAATAAACCCTCGTACAGTCGTACTCCCCTCCGCGTGGGAAACAACTGAAGAGTCTTCCCTGGCTCCGTATCGTTCCCTTCCTAGGCCTCGCCGTCGTCCACCGCCCTGGTGCTCTCGGCGCGGCCTGGTGAATGTGGTCAACAACCGACATGCATCTGAAGTGGACTATGAGTGGAGAGGCTGACAACTGGGTCCATGGCCGCATGCAAGGAAATGCCTCCTTATTATGTGCAAAATAATGATTCCTTCACCTGACATTTTGGACCCACCGAAAGGGCCTCTGTATTTCGCGAAAAAACGTCACCGCCGCTAACAGCTCGGACCCACCAGCTATATCTTCGCACGCAAGGAAGTGCCCCCTTATTACGCACAAAAAATGAATACTCCCCCTACTAGCTGGGACCCAGTATAGTGGGAGGCTGACTTGTGGGCCTACTAAGTTGACGGGAACAGAGGGCTTTGTCAACTTAGTCAATATGCACGATTCTAGCTCCATTGACCGTACGATGTCCATCCAACGGCCGTAGTGCTTCTTCAACCTCTGGTCTTCTTGCTCTAGCTGCCTAGACCAGCACTGGTCGTGCCTCGTGCTCCTGCCTCCCGTGGCCGGCTACGATGCTGCGGAGGCCTCACCGCCCCCTACTACTTCCACCGCTGGCCAGGCCATCCCTCGACTCACCCACACCCCCTGTTATTCTGCAGCGACGACAGGCTCACACCGCAGCCGAACCAGTGAACCCTCGTACTCCTCTCCGCATGGGCATCCACTGTCGTGTCCTCCCTGGCTCCGCATCGTCCCCTTCCTAGGCCTCGTCGTCGTCCACCTCTTTGGTGCTTTCGGCGCGGCGTGGTCAATGTGGTCAACGAACAGCTTCCATCAGATGTGGACTGTATGTGGAGAGGCTGACAGCTGGGTGCCGCAGCAAGGATGTGCCTCCTTATTACGCGCAAAATAATTATTCCTGCACCTGACAGTGGGGACCCACCGGACGGGCCACCGTATTTCACAAAAAAACGTTCCCCCCTGAGTGCTGGGACCCACCAACTACATCTTCGCACGCAAGGAAGTGCGTCCGGGCAAAAAAATGATTCGCCCCCCTGACTGCTGGGACCCACCAGCTACATCTTCGCACGCAAGGAAGTGCCTGACAGTCGGGACCCACCTGGTCGAAGCGTACGTAGCGTTGTCATTCTGGTCGCGAACGTGTATGTACATACTGGTCGATGTAGAGGCGTGCATGTGTCATAGTAGAGGCGCGCACGTAGCATGTACACGTACGTACAGCGGCCAGTGTGCAAGAAAGAAAATACGGCCACGTACGTACATACGGGCAGGGTCTCGAATGCCTACTCGCGCATACGTACAACCAGGGCTCGTGTACATGGCTGGGTCAGAATGGAGAAACAGTGTCATCGTCGTGTTCATGGGGAGCCAACCGGCTGGGTCAGAACGGAATGCATCATCGTGTTCATCGGGAGGGCTTGGAAGGAACAGTCATTGGAAACGAGGCCTGGTGTACCACAGAACAGAGGAAACGGCCTTGTGTTCGACCGGCCACATTCGAAACGGGATCCTGTTCATCGGGAGGGGTCTGGCGTACCGCAAAACGGAGGAAACTGACCTCCTACGGTCGAAACGGGGGTCATGTTGCTCGGGAGGGGTGTGGCATACCGCAAAACGGAGGAAACGTACTTGTGTTGGAGCGCTACGGTCGAAATGGGGCCCTGTGCATCTCCACCGTCGACCCCCTGCAGCCTCCACGGGCTACTGTTCATCCACCGTCGACCTCCTCCAGCCTCCACCTGTGACTGTTCATCCACGGGCTCCTGTTCATCCAGCCTCCACCGCGCGCTACTCCACCGGCTACTGTTCAACCAGCCCTCTCCACGGGCTCCTGTTCAACCACCCCTCCACAGGCTACTGTTCATCCTTCCCTCCACCATCTACTGTTCATCCTGCCCTCCACGGGGTGGTCCTGTTCATCCTGCCCTCCACGGGGTCCTGTTCATCCAGCCCCAACCGGCTCGATCAATCGGGGTACACTACAAAAAAATACACTTTCGTGATGATACGTGTTTGTCACAGTAGGTCGCGTTTTTTTGTCATGCATGTACATCCATGATGATTTTATGACAGAATCAAGATAGTCATACCTGTGCTGTCATAGAAGTGTTCCATGACATTACCAAAATTATCATCACGGAAGTGTCCACTTCCATGATGATAAATCGCGCGTCACAGAAGTGCTTTCGTCAAGGGTGACCGACACGTGGCATCCACCGTAACGGAACGCCGTTAAGCTATCAGGTCGGGTTTTGGATCCGATAACCCGTTAACAGCCCCGACCAATGGGGATTTTCCATGTGTAAAATCATCATTGGCTGGAGGAAACATGTGTTGGCTCACCGTTGGGACAGATGTCATTCGCTCATTGGACCGAAGACGCCTATGATACGGCGACACATGGCACGGCCCAACAGAGGCCCATTCCTGTGAAAAGGCCGGCCCGTTTAACTTGGTCAAAAGGTGGCGGGCCGACCCATGGAAAGTATATTAACGGCATGTTCGCATATAGCCCATTTACAGCCCGCTAACCCAGGGCCCGTTACGCCCTATCAGAATTAGGCCCAGTAGCGTCATCTGGGTCGTCCAACATGATTCAGCCCATTTTAACTTCCGGCCCATGTGTGGCCCATGACTTATTTCGGCCCATATGAGGACCTTTGTAACTCTTGGCCCATTAACGGCCCGTGGTGAAACTTGCCCGTAATGAACAGTGTATCACTTTATACCCATTAACGGCCCGTTATTCCATTGGGCCATTTCCAGCCCATGTTATCTTTCGGCCTTCTCAGGGCCCATTGATTCTTGGGCTCATTTACAACATTCGGTTACATACGACCCGTTACTGTCATTTTCTGCTTGTGGGCCAAATTCAGCCCATCGTTACAGTCGGCCCGTTTGTGGACCGTTAATACGTTGGGCCGTTTTCATGTCAAAAATAACCCGTTGGGTTGTTTTCATAGAGTTATCAAATACGTCCTATTAACGGCCTGTTATGGTCCACGAATAGTATGGCCCATGATTGGCGAAATGATGATACGCCCTGTAGAAGGCCCATGGATCCTACGGCCCGTATGAGGCCCATGGATAGTACGGCCCGTAGAAGGCCCATGGACCCTAAGGCCTATATAGAAGGCCGATGGATCCTACGGCCAGACGAAGGCCCATGGATCATATGGCCTGTAGGAGGCCCATGGTTACAACAGTCTGTGTGTTGCCATGATTATTTTGGCCTAGTTACCAAAAATAGGCTATTTGGCCACTAGAAAAAAACAGAAAAAGAACTGCAGTGACTACAAGCAAACAACTAAACAAGACAATAAGGAAATAAATAAGCAAGCAATTAACGCTAGACGATTACCGCTATTACACATATTACATCCACTGGGCATCAAAGTTCGCCACCAGTGCAAATATACGGAAAAAAGCAGCACACGCTAGTAGAAAAAACCCCATTCGTCCTGGTTGATAAGGGCCTTTTGTCCAAGTTTGTGAACCGGGACTAAAGGGTCATTACTAATGCCCTAACCCTTTAGTCCCGGTTTTTACATGAACCGGGACAGATGGGCCTCCACGTGGCCGGTGCGCCGAGCCCAGACAGGAGGGCCTTTGGTCCTGGTTGGCGGCACCAACCGGGACTAATAGGCATCCACGCGTCAGAATTTCAGGGGCTGGGGGTTTTGTTTTTTTGAAAGGGGGGCGGGGTTGGGGGTTTTGGGGGTTTAATTTAGGTGTTTCATATATTGTGTTAGCTAGCTAATTAGTAGAGAGAAGTGTCCTCTCTTATGTTCGTGCTTGGACGACGCTATATATACGTGTATATAGAGAGGACTAGACATGCTAGCTAGTAAGCAAATAAAGGAAGCAGAAGATCGTCATGAACATATGCATACAGAGAGAAGTGATATCGACCACCTCTCCTTCTCCGAGAGATTGGTCGAACAACAAGTTCTCGTATATCTATCCGACACTACCGGCTACATATATACAATAATTATCTCTTACAATATAATCTCCTAATTATATATGAACATAGGGTCCACATAGTATTCTCCGTCTTCAGCGATCACGTGGTCAAGGAAGAATGCCGCCAATTCCTCTTGAATTGCTCGCATACAAACTGGTTCTAGGAGTTCATCCCTCATCCGAAACATCTAATTTGAACAAGGGGGTCAATACATATATATATGAATAAATGAAACTCCACACAAATGATGGTAATAAAATAAAATTGTGAATATTATTTCTTACGCACTTCATACTGTTCGTCAGAGTACCCTCGTTCACAGGTTGTGTGGCGGATGGACTCCCGGGTTCCTGCCACAACCACTTTACAAGAAATAGAGGTCAATCAAACTGATAAGCAAGCATGCTATAAATGGTATTGATGAAACTAGCGCTTGAATCACTAGGAGATGCGTGGAACATGTTACTATAGTACTTACTTTCAGGTGTCTAAATTGCAGCTTCTTCGGCAGTCCCGGATCTTTTTTGGTGAATTTTCTCCAAACCCTGCTAGACAAAGAAAACAATTACTTGATATATCAGGAAATGAACAAAGTTGCTGATATGGTGGATAATGATCGATTTAACTTACTTCTCGAGCATTTGAGTCATGTCTGCATAGTCCTGGGGATCTTTTCGTCTCGAGTCTAAGACGGTTACTAGTCCCTGCTGAAGCTTAATCTCTAGGAGAATATAGTGGAAGCTGCGCACGCATGCATAACTCATCAATTACATTACTATAACCTGGACTAATAAGGAAAACCGAATATGCACAAGACAGTAACACGCACTTGAAGTTGTAAGGAAAGAGTATTATATCTTTGTTTTCATTTATTACCAACGATCGTAGCAAGTTGGCCTCGGTATCTTTGGCATGATATTTAAACTCAGTTGCATCTATGAGATTAGTGTTAATGAACCCAATATCACCGATTTGTCTTTTCTTCAATTCGGCGATATTCAATCTGCATAATATAGTGAGGATAATTATAAATACATGCAATGAAAGAGCTGACCTATATAGAGAGACTTAATGACAGAAGTAGTACTACTTACAGACAGTAGCAAGTGACCGTTGCTTTATCGAGGGCCTTTTGATTGAAAAACTGGAAGAACTCCTCAAATGGAACATTCAACAGTTCAATTCCAACGAGGTCATGCTCCTCTCTAGCTCTCAGCATTAAAGTATTCCTCCCCCCAGACTCTCTGTAGGTTTTCATGTACCAATCATGGAATCTTCGCATCATCATTGTTAGAGATCTTTCATCTTTGATGAGAGGCTTCCCGTACTCGTATTTGTGTTCCTCCACCTCCAAGAACTCATAATGTACATTGTCGGGCAGGTAATCTCCAAGATTGCTATAACCGGGCACCATCCTCGGATCATTAGTAGGCACCTTGAGCGGGGGGGCACGATTGGTTCGCTTGTTCGTCGAGTTGGGGAATTTTTTTCCCAGCTCGTCATTCTTTTAACCTGTGATCACTGACAGTACTTCCCGACCGCTCCGCTTCGACAAATGACTTTGCAATAATGCGGTCATAGTTGCCTTTCGGCGGAGACTTTGCTGGTTTTTTCAAGGCAGCCAGACTGCGCTTCGCTTTCACCGGATCTACCTTCTCCTCTGGAGGTGGATGTTTCTTTGCTTTCACCCCTTCAAAGAAGTTCCTCACTTCAGCTCGCGCGATCTTGGCATTCTCCTCTGGGGTCCTCTCGTATGGTAACTTCTCTGGATTCTTCAGAGAAGGACCGAATATGTATTGCCTCCCGCCTCTGGCTGTACTGCTAGACGCCGGCAGAGCAGACGGAGCGGCTGCGGCTGTCTTCTTTCCTTGCTTACGAGGTGGAGGAGAAGGACTACAACACACCGGAGCAGCCAGAGTGGCGGCGGGTCTCTTCCGCCCTTGCTGACGAGGCGGAGAAGGAGGAGGCTGGCTGCTCGGTTGTGCCGGCGCAGGCGGAGAAGGAGGCGGAGTGCCGCCACGCACCGGAGAAGGAGGCTGAATGCCCTGATCACTCGCCGGAGGAGGAGGCGGAGGAGGAGGCGGAGTTCCCTGACTCGCCGGAGGAGGAGGAGGCGGACGTGTCTAGTTCAGAAGCTTGATGAGCTCCTTCCGCCATAGGCATGGAGTCAATAGATAAGAACCCAGCCGAGTCTCCCTGTCGGTGTCAAAACCGGCGAATCTCGGGTAGGGGGTCCTGAACTGTGCATCTAAGGTGGATGGTAACAGGAGGCAGGGGACACGATGTTTTACCCAGGTTCGGGCCCTCTTGATGGAGGTAAAACCCTACGTCCTGCTTGATTTATTCTTAATGATATGGGTATTACAAGAGTTGATCTACCATGAGATCGGAGAGGCTAAACCCTAGAAGCTAGCCTATGGTATGATTGTATGTTGTCCTACGCACTAAACCCTCCGGTTTATATAGACACCGGAGGGGTCTAGGGTTACACAGGGTCGGTTACAAAGGAGGAGATATGCATATCCGTATTGCCTAGCTTGCCTTCCACGCCAGGTAGAGTCCCATCCGGACACGAGACGAAGTCCTCAATCTTGTATCTTCATAGTCCAACAGTCCGGCCAAAGGATATGGTCTGGTTGTCCGGAGACCCCCTAATCCAGGATTCCCTCAGTATCCCTGAACCAGGCTTCAATGATGATGAGTCTGGCGCGCAGTATTGTCTTAGGCATTGCAAGGAGGGTTCCTCCCCCGAATTCACCAAAGAAGAATTTGAATACAAGGATAGTGTCCGACCCTGCAAAATAAGTACCACATACCACCGTAGAGAGAATAATATTTCCACAAATCTAATCTGCTGACACGTTTTGGCAACATGACATTATGCCATGGCCCGGTAATTATTCGAACCGTTTCCTTTAACTAGCCCCGCACATAACGCGAGGCAGTTCCTTGACACGTCTTATCAAAGCAGAGATCGTGTTCCCCTTATCACGGGATTCTCATCAATACGGGCGTGGGTAACCCAACCGCGCCATCGATTACGGCGCTTGGGGGATAAGCGAGTTTTACCAGGCTAGTGGGGGCGCATAGTTTCGGCCGCCCATATAAAGGGATAAGGATTCACCTTTTCATCCACGCCTTCTTCGTCCTTTGCTCATCCATTTTCGCGCACTCGAGCTCTAGCGCCCAAGTTCGCACTTCCCACCTCAACCTTCTCCAACCATGTCCGGAGCGGGAGGCAGGTGGATGGTCTCCTCCGTCACGGAGGGACACATCAAGAAGCTGAGGAGAGCCGGATACCTGCTCGACGACATCGCGCACCGGCTCCTAGATGAAGGGCAGCTCATCCCCACCCCCAGGCCCCATGAGAGGGTAGTGTTCCTTACCCATTTCCTCCGCGGACTGGGATTCCCTCTCCAACCATTCGTCCGGGGGCTCATGTTCTACTACGGCCTGGATTTCCACGATCTGGACCCAAACTTCATCCTCAACATCTCAGCGTTTATCGTCGTGTGCGAGGCCTTCCTCCGCATCAAGCCCCACTTCGGCTTATGGCTGAAGACCTTCAATGTCAAGCCGAAGGTAGTGAGCGGCCGCCAGGTGGAGTGCGGAGGCTCCATGGTGGGCAAGATGCCCAATGTCACATGGCTCGAGGGCTCCTTCATGGAGACCATAAAGGGGTGGCAATCGGGGTGGTTCTACATCACCGAGCCGCGCGACCCTAAATGGGCAGCGACCCTCGAGTTCCGATCTGGCATCCCCACGCGGCTCACCTCCTGGCAAGAGAAGGGCCTGTCCTGGGGTAGTTCGGGAGAGCTGACCGGACTCCAAACATGTATCCAAAACATGGTGAGCAAGAAGCTCAAACTTGTCAACGTAGTCCAGGTCATGCTCATCCGCCGAATCCTCCCGTGTCAACAACGGGCTTTCAACTTGTGGGAGTTCGACCCGGCCCAGCACCAAACTCTAAACAGGCTCTTCGACACAACACATGAGGATGCCTGGAAGGTGCTATTCAAGGGTGCCGAGGTTCCCCCTCCCAGTACCGAGGATCGCGGATTTAGCGCGAAGCGCCAAGCCAGCGCGGTAAGCTGTTTTACCTCTTACAAGATACTTGTTTTTCATAGTTTGACTATGCGGGATCTAAGCTCCCGTACCTTTGACAGGACTGGTAGGAGACGGCCGGACAGATCGACTGTCCGGCTCCTTTGCCCGAAGGCCCAGCAGATGCTCTCCTAACAAAGATGCTGACTCCGGCATCTTACAAGGTGTCGGAGAAGACAAAGAAGGCCAAGGGAACCCGAAAGAGTTCCCGGCGCCAGGTGGTATCGGACTCATCGTCCGGTAACTCCGCGACGCACTCCTCCCCCGAAGACGAGGAGGAAGATGAAGATGCTCCCCCTCCAGCCGGGGGAGACAAGAAAAGGAAGGCCACCCCAACTGGGGAGACCGAAGGGTCCAAGAAGGGAAGGACTCTCCTTCCGGACTACTCCACCACCGCCGCCGTAGGCGAAGACGAGTGGCTGCTCAGGGACAAGCCCTTGGCAAAGTCGTTAGCATTCGGATGCCAGAGCAACTCATAGCATACCTTTGTCGCACTGCCTTTCCTAACGCCGAATTATGACTATGCAGACCGCCACGGGCCCATATTGACGTATCGTCGGACGGCTTCCTGGGCTCGTCGGATATGGATAGCGATCCACTTCCGACCGCCACCTCCCCTGGCCCTACGGACAATGCCGAGGTATTTTCTCAAGAGGCACCGGGTCGAGGGGAGACAATCCCGGAGGCGCCTCAAGGCAACCTTCCGGACTCTGGGAGCATAGGGAGCAAGGCTCCCGAGGGCTCTGAGTTCGGCCCTCAGCCAAACACCGCGCCAGAACCCCCAGCGGTTCCGGACTCGGGCGTGTGGCATCCTTCCAAAACGGGCAAGACGCCTGTGCCGGTGACCTCTGTCCATCCAGAGGCACCGGACAATCTGCTGGGAGCGCTTCGCAGCGCTACCATCGACGAAGAGCACCGCACTATTATGAGTGCGGTGGTCCAAAAGGTTCTGTCCGCCAAGAGCGGACTGACTGAAGCTTGTGTAGGCCTTCTAACGGGCTTTGAGGTAAGTGTTTGTAATATAGGAGAAATATTACCGCATAGACAGTAGCCCCTGATGCTTTGTTCGGTGTTCACAAAGAAAAGCCGAACGGAGGATCAAATAATATCATAGGAGTCTAATATAAGTATGTCAACATGCATATGCAGGCTTCGCTGCTGGCCTCTGCCGCACTAACTGCGGAGGTAGTCACACTGAAGCAGGACCTTAAAGGGTCCAAGGACGAGCTCGGCCTTGCTAAGAGGCAGCTCGAGGAGAACAAAGGTAAGTAATACCTAGTCTATAGATATATATATATATAAAAGATGCGATTGCAAAATGACAGGATCATCATGAATTTGCCAGGGGCCACGACCGAAGTGGCAGCCCTGAAGCAAGTGTTGTCCGAGGCCGAAAACAAAGCGGCCTAGGAGCGCGCCAAGCGGGAAAAACAAGAGGCGTGGGTGGGCGAGGTGCAGCAAGAGCTCCAAGCTCTCGTGACGAAGCATGAGGCGTTGGAGCTTGACTCGAAGACGCGAGAGTCCGAGCTTGCCATGGCCCTTGAGAGGGCAAAGAATGCCAAGGCCGAAGCCCAAAAGGCCCTCCAGGAGAATGATGCAATGAAGGAGATAGCGGCGGGTAAGGCATTCTATATTCAAAGCAAGCATGTGAAAGTAAATTACCTGTTACTTACCTGGATCCGGAGCTCTCCAGGAGCATTCGCAGATTTGCCCCGCAGCGTGTCGGATGTCACACAGTTTTACCAGGCCGAGGAGGGAAGCTCAACGGAGAAGCTGTTCTGGTCTCAGTATACTGGTACCGAACACCCGATGCCTCTGAGCGACCAGCTGAAGCAACTGGTCGAGCTGCACAAGGCGGCCGAACAGGCCATGAAGGGCTTTATAGTCCGGCAGTGGCCTGGCGGCGTCCTTCCGAACAGCTACTTCGGCCTGGTGAGGCGTCTTGTGGATGCCTGCCCACGGCTGGAAGTCGTCAAGCGGTCCGTCCGCATCGAAGGTGCACGCCGGGCTTTTGCCCGTGTGAAGGTGCAATGGGCCAAGCTAGATGACGTGAAGCTGATCAAGGAAGGGCCGCCGGAGGGCAAGGAGCATCGCCACCCCGAGATGTACTATGAGCGTGTCCTGAAGGGTGCCCGTCTCGTAGCGGATGAGTGTACCAAAGATACAATATTCGAGTAAAGTCGCTCGTGTAATCCTGTATTTATGAAAACTTGTTCATATGCGCTATGCAACGCTTGTTTGAATTTAAAATATTACCTTCTGTTCGGCCGTTTATCAAATCTGAAGATGGCTAGTCGTCGGCTTCTGCCCCCATGCCACGAGTGCTGGGGTGTTCGGGATAAACCTGAGCACTCTTGTTCCCATTTTTGGGTCCTTCGAGGGAGGTGCTCAGCACAACGGACAAGGCAATCGGACTATAATGCGTTATCACTCTCACTTAGCCATAGAATTCTATAATTTTAAATTTCGGCGAAGCCCCTAGTATTTGTAAGGCCGAATCTGGGGCGCAATACACGCCTTAAGCCGGACAGGGCCGACTCCTCGCTCTAAGCGGCATAAGTCTTTAAGGACTCAAAAACCTCTCGAACAGCGACCAGTCTCTCGCCTTATCATGACAGTCAGTTTTAGCTTTCTCTACTGAGGTGCTTAGCCCACTAGAACCGGGGCACAATCGCAGTAGTTCTCCCAGTGCTACCTTAGACGATATAGCAGAACGTAAGGTACCAAAACATGGGAGCTGGGCAAACCCAACTATTGACCAAAGACATGATTTGGAGCTGATGCATATGATGCTATAAGTTCGGGGTGTCGTACTTGTGAAAGTGTTCGGACTTCTCACACCATATTGTGGGGTACTTAAGCCCCTGGTGTATTGGCCGTACCAAAGTGCACGGTTGCGAGGTGTCATTAATGAACACATATATAAAAGAAAAATGCAAAAACAGACTGAAGCTATGCATTGTTTATTCAAAAAGGTGCGTTAAAGCAGAATGATACAAGTAGTGCGATAAGAAAAAAGTAGGACTATGTTCCCTCCAAGGGAAACCTGAGGAATAATATTAAAGCAAGTATTTCACTCGTTATCGTAATCCACCTGGGAGTTCCGTGGTGTGATGTAGCTTTCTGCCTCCTTGGTTGCTGCATCATGTGTTCGGCAATCATACTGCCGGACAGGGTTTCCAGAGATTAAAGTCCTAAAAGAGAAAAATAACAAAGCGGGAAGCCCCTAGTGCGGTTTAAGCCGCGTCTTGGAGTGTGCCGCAGTCGTGCCCCCCTTCCCACATGTGCCCATGGTATTTTTAATGCGTAATTATGTACGCGTGGTACGGATTTCGCTGTTTGGCTGGGACCGGGGTGGGGGCTCCATTGCTATGCGAGCTCGGAACGTGCCAGGCGGTCCAGTTGCCGATTACTCCGGGCGCGTTTGAAGGTGTCCGGGTCCGTGAACGCCGAACTAGTGGATTGCCTTAAGAGGCTGCTTTGCGCTTTCGCTGCGAGGGCCGCAATGTGCTCCTTCGTTCGGAGAGAGCGCTCTGTGTTTCCATTAACTGTAATGAACCACCGAGGTCCTGGCATCTTGAGCTTGAGGTATGCATAATGCGTTACCGCATTGAATCTTGCAAATGCGGTTTGCCCGAGCAGTGCATGATAGCCACTGCGGAACGGGACTATGTCGAAGATTAACTCCTCGCTTCGGAAGTTATCCGGGGATCTGAAGACCACTTCCAGCGTGACCGAGCCTGTGCAATGGGCCTCTACACCTGGTATGACGCCTTTAAAGGTCGTTTTTGTGGGTTTGATCCTTGAGGGGTCTATACCCATTTTGCGCACTGTGTCCTGGTAAAGCAGGTTCAGGCTGCTCCCGCCATCCATAAGGACTCGAGTGAGGTGAAATCCGTCAATGATTGGGTCTAGGACCAGTGCGGCAAATCTACCATGACGGATACTAGTGGGGTGGTCCCTGCGATCGAAGGTGATCGGACAGGAGGACCGTGGGTTGAACTTTGGGGCGACTGGCTCCAACGCATATACGTCCCTGAGCGCACGCTTCCGCTCCCTCTTGGGGATTTGGGTTGCGTATATCATGTTCACCGTCCGCACTTGTGGGGGGAACCTCTTCTGTCCTCCAGTATTCGGCTGCCGGGCCTCCTCCTCATCATCGCTATGCAGCCCCTTATCTTCGTTTTCAGCAATTAACATGCCGGCCTGCTTGAACACCCAATAATCCCTGTTGGTGTGGTTGGCTGGCTTGTCGGGGCTGTCGTGTATTTGACACGAGCGATCGAGTATACGGTCCAAACTGGAAGGGCCCGGAGTGCTTCTTTTGAATGGCTTTTTCCGCTGACCGGGTTTAGAGCCTTTGAATCCGGCTTTGACTGCCGTATCCTCGGTATTATCGCTGCTAATGCGGCGCTTATGTTTGTTGCGACGTGACCTGCTATTGCCATCCTTGGTATCCGAAGTACCATGGTTCTTTGATATGTTATTACCGCGAGCCAGCCAGCTGTCTTCTCCCGCACAAAAGAGGGCCATGCGTGTCGTGAGGGCTACCATAGATTTCGGCTTTTCCTGACCAAGGTGCCGGGCTAGCCACTCGTCGCGGATGCTATGCTTGAAAGCTTCTAGGGCCTCTGCATCCGGACAGTCGACGATTCGATTTTTCTTTGTTAGGAACCGTGTCTAGAATTGTCTGGCCGATTCCTCTAGCTGCTGAATTATGTGGCTCAAGTCATCGGCATCTGGTGGTCGCACATAAGTGCCCTGAAAGTTGTCAAGGAATGCGGCTTCCAGATCTTCCCAACAGCCAATGGACTCTGCTGGCAAGCTATTGAGCCAATGCCGAGCTGGTCCTTTGAGTTTGAGTGGGAGGTATTTAATGGCGTGTTGATCATCACCGCGTGCCATGTGGATATGCAGGAGGAAATCCTCGATCCATACCACAGGATCTGTTGTGTTGTCGTATGATTCTATATTTACGGGTTTAAAACCCTCTGGGATTTGATGATCCATTACTTCATCTGTGAAGCATAAGGGGGGTGCGGCGCCTCTGTACTGGGCAATGTCGCGACGCAGCTCCATTGAGTCTTGTCCGCTGTGCTCGGTCCGGCCGGATTTACTTTTACTGTATCCGGTGTGATGATTATCGTCACGCGTAGTGGCGCGCCCTCGTGATCCGTAGATCGATCTTGCATGTTTTGCTTTGTCCTCCAATACGTCTCGCAGGTCTGGCGTATTTCCCCATGCCTTTTTATTTGAATGGTGTCGGGGTGCGGGCTGAGCTTTTGGCTGGAATGCCTCTCTGTCGTGGCCACGGGGTGGCCGATCAGCTGCGTCATACGCTTCTTCCTCCAGTCGGGGTAGCAACCTGCATTTTGGGTAACTCTTGGAGGGGCGTTCGAGTTTATATTCCTCGGCCACCAGGACTTCAGTCCATCTGTCAGCTAGCAGATCTTGATCAGCTTGAAGCATCTACTGCTTTTTCTTAAGGCTATTTGGCATGGCTATAAGCCGGTGCTTGAAGCGCTTTTGTTCGACAGGATCCTCTGGCACGATGAATTCATCATCGTCGAGGCTTGCCTCGTCTTCGTAGGGAGGCGTGTAATTATCATCCTCCTCGTTTGAACCTCTCAGGAGGGTTGGCCTCTCCATCCTCCTGCCCTAAATCGTGCTGGAGGGGATTATGGCCATCTTCGGCACTATCCGGACTGCTATTATCTCCTATGCCGGTATCACCACTTTTGCTTTGGCGGAACTTAGAGCGGCGCCGCTAACGTCGGCGCTTGGGTTGCTTCTTGGAGGGGTCATCCTCCATTGTCTCGTCGACATTGCCTTCTTTGGGTGTGTCCACCATGTATATATTGTATGATGAGGTGGCTGTCCAGTGCCCTGTGGGCAGTGGTTCCTCTTCGTCTCCCGCATTGTCGTCCATACCATCGATGTCTTTGGAGTCGAATTCGAGCATGTCGGTTAAGTCGTCGACAGTGGCTACTAAGTGGGTGGTGGGTGGGCGTCGAATTTCTTCGTCGTCCGCATCCCAATCCTGCCGGTCATAGTTCAGAAAGGATCCTCCTGACAAGGAGAGAGACCTTAATGACTTCAATATGTTGCCAAAGGGCGAGTGGTGAAAAATATCTGCGGAGGTAAACTCCATGATCGGCGCCCAATCGGATTCGCCAGGAACGGGCGCAGGCGGTTCGGAGTCCGTGGCTGGAGAAGGATCCGGCAGTTTGACAGCACGACTCTCATGCAGGGTAAGGTCGATGTTTGGCTCGATCGCCGCTGAGGATAAGGCCTCCGTGGCGGGGTCCATCCACCCGTCCATGGATGGCGCAACTGGCTCCGAATTGAGGGTCGGGGCGGCTGCCGGTGCGACCTCCTGAACACTGTCCGATGGTAGAGCTAAATCGTACTCATCGTGACCGTGTGACGTACAAGGCAGGGGCTCGAATCCGTCGAAGATCAAGTCTCCGCGGATATCGGCTGTGTAGTTTAAGCTTCCAAACCTGACCTAGTGGCCAGGGGCGTAAATTTCAATCTGCTCCAGATGGCAAGCGAGTTGGCCCGCAGTGCGAAGCCGCCGAACACAAAGATTTATCCGGGGAGAAAAGTCTCACCCTGGACTGCATCGCTATCGATGATCGTAGGAGCCATCAAGCCTAACGGCGATGACACAGAGGAACTCTCAATGAAAGCACCAATGTCGGTGTCAAAACCGGCGGATCTCGGGTAGAGGGTCCCAAACTGTGCGTCTAAGGCGGATGGTAACAGGAGGTAGGGGACATGATGTTTTACCCAGGTTCGGGTCCTCTTGATGGAGGTAACACCCTACGTCCTGCTTGATTTATTCTTGATGATATGGGTATTACAAGAGTTGATCTACCATGAGATCGGAGAGGCTAAACCCTAGAAGCTAGCCTATGGTATGATTGTATGTTGTCCTACGGACTAAACCCTCCGGTTTATATAGACACCGGAGGGGGCTAGGGTTACACAGGGTCGATTACAAAGGAGGAGATATGCATATCCGTATTGACTAGCTTGCCTTCCACGCTAGGTAGAGTCCCATCCGGACACGGGACGAAGTCTTCAATCTTGTATCTTCATAGTCCAACAGTCCGGCCAAAGGATATGGTCCGGTTGTCCGGAGACCCCCTAATCCAGGATTCCCTCAGTCCCCTTCACCGGTAGGGTATTCAAGCTGGAGGTCCTCAAATCCCTCCGTTATTTCGTCCACCGTCACCCTGGCATATCCTTCTGGAATCGGACTACAGTGAAAAGTTGCGTCGGGTTCAGTAGGTCAAACAGACCCGACATCCGCCTTGACTTTGAAGTTCTGCCATTGCATCATATGGTGGCAATATTGAGACTCTGTGATAGCATCCATGGAGTAGCTAGCAGGAGCCGTCAAAACATGCTCCGGCTGAAGCAGCTCTGTGGAAGCCACGCTGCTTCTCCGCTGAGATGGCGGGGTAGCTTCGGTGGTAGTTTCGGCAGGTAGCTTACTGCGAGCTACTTCTCGTTCCTGTAGCGCTTGAACCCTTTCGTGCAGCGTCTCAATTTGGGCATGCTCCACTTTTTTCCTCCTCTCCTGGCATTTGTAACCGACTGCATCCGGAAAACCAGCCTTCCATGAAACGGAGCCTGGCGTGCCTCGTGTCTGTCCAGGGTGCTCAGGATTCCCGAGGGCCATTGTGAGCTCGTCGTTCTCTCTGTCTGGAACGAACGTCCCTTGCTGCGTTGCATCGATATAGTGCTTTAGCTTCTTGACTGGTGTGTTCATTTGCTCGTCCGTCCAAACGCATTTCCCTGATACAGGGTCCAAGGTTCCGCCAGCCCCGAAGAACCAAGTCCGGCAACAATCTGGCTAGTTCATTGTCTCTGGTTCGATCCCTTTATCAAGCAGATCATTCTCAGCCTTGGCCCACTTAGGTCGGGCTTTGAGGTAGCCACCTGACCCCGTGCGATGGTGAAGCTTCTTCTTTGGAGCATTTTTCTTGTTTGTCGCCGACATCTTCTTACTCTTTTCCGATGTCTTGTAGGCCACAAATGCGGGCCAGTGATCTTTGATCTTCTCATATCTGCCAATGAATTCTGGTGTCTCTTCTTTGTCGACAAACGTTTTCAGCTCATTCTTCCACCTCCTGAATTGGTCTGCCATCTTCTTAAGAGCATGAGACTTGATTAATTGCTCTTTAACTGGCTTCTCTGGATCCTCCTCTGGCGGTAGGGTGAAATTTGCCTTCAGCTCAGTCCAAAGATCATCTTTCTGCATATCATTGACATAAGACACCTCAGGGTCTTCGTTCTTAGGCTTACACCATTGCTGGATGCTGATCGGGATCTTGTCCCTAACAAGAACCCCGCACTGAGCAGCAAATGCTTCCTTTGTCCGGATGGGTTCAATTGGCATGCCATCGCGCACGATTGCTGTGATCTCAAACCTTTCATCCGAGCGCAACTTTTTCTTTGGGCCTCGTCTCTTTACCAAAGTTGTGCTCGATCTGGAGGGCTACAAAAAAGGAGAATTAGACAAGAGTTAATTAATATGTGTACATACCAAAACAATGAATGCATCAATTAGCTAGTCATCACAGGCTTAACTAATAAATTTACCTGGCCGGACTCTGTTCGGCCACCGGAGCCGTCACCACAGACTCCTTCTTGCACCAGCATTGGGTCACCGGAGCCATCATAATCATGTCTTTCCTCCTCCATTCTTCGATCACTGTAGCCAGCTTCTTCTTCACCCTGTTCTGCTTCCAGACCATCATTGTCATTAAGATACGACATGACATCACCTCCGGCTAAGATTATGTCCCCCAACACCTGTTCTTGTTCCTCGTCTCGTACGAACTCCATTGTTTCTGCAAATATTACAACATGGCAATTATTACACAAACATGACAGCATGTGGATATATTAGTGGCAAATGTAGACCTAGCTTATTCCGGGTTTGGGGTGGCCTCGGCAACGCTTCAAGGGTAGGGGCGCGGCGGGAGGGGGTAGGAGAACGACATTGTTTTTTTCTAGGGTTTGGGTGTCCTCAAGAGTTTTGGTCGAGCGAGAGGGTCGGGGGGTGCTCCCGTGGTATAAGTTATCACGGTCGAAGTTATTCGGGAGGGGGTTATATCGACAACGACGACATACATACATGGGAAAATAATGTTATCGGGGAGGGGGTAGGTCGAACCCCCCCCCCCTCGTGTTGAAGTTATCGGGACACGGGGTATATCGAC